>NC_063062.1:2872160-2985426 GCF_018812025.1 Megalobrama amblycephala
TTTTTTTGTAACCTTGGCCAGATCTGTGCCTTGCCACAATTCTGTCTCTGAGCTCTTCAGGCAGTTCCTTTGACCTCATGATTCTCATTTGCTCTGACATGCACTGTGAGCTGTAAGGTCTTATATAGACAGGTGTGTGGCTTTCCTAATCAAGTCCAATCAGTATAATCAAACACAGCTGGACTCAAATGAAGGTGTAGAACCATCTCAAGGATGATCAGAAGAAATGGACAGCACCTGAGTTAAATATATGAGTGTCACAGCAAAGGGTCTGAATACTTAGGACCACGTGATATTTCAGTTTTTCTTTTTTAATAAATCTGCAAAAACGTCAACAATTCTGTGTTTTTCTGTCAATATGGGGTGCTGTGTGTACATTAATGAGGAAAATAAATTAACTTAAATGATTTTAGCAAATGGCTGCAATATAACAAAGAGTGAAAAATTTAAGGGGGTCTGAATACTTTCCGTACCCACTGTATATTGATGTTTTCAGCGATCTCTCTGTTATTTCCTGGGAGGTCACATGATATGTTTTTTTCTTCCGTGAAGCATTTGTGGACTAGTGTGCACAGAGCGCCCTCCGGCTGCAGGTATGAGTTGAAAACACAGTAGATCAGTGAATACAGCGCTAATATGATGACAACAGCGCATTTTGGGTAAAAATTTAATAAATATTACTCCTCTGTATAGAAAATTGACATAAACGTATGACAATCCATGCATGCCTTTAAGCTAAAAGTCCTGAGGGATGTTATTTTGTGGAGTTTTTTCATGACAATCTCACAGGAGTTTTTTCTCAATGGCTGAGGCTGACGCTCATATTTCAATGAAAAGGTAACGACTCCGTTTTTCATATTCATAACTCCCGACGCATATTAACAAATAATGGACTCCATACGATATTAAGAGTAAAATAGAGATTAAAAATTGAAGCTTGAGTCTTAGATCTTTATAATGATGTATAGTTTGTCATGGTAAAATAATCTGAAATCATGAGTTCGTTGTCCCATTTCTGGCTTTCTCAGAAGCGGAAGTCAGTACACCGGTAAATTTCTACAGTGTGAACGGGAGATACAGCAGGTATTGTTTTTGTGTTTTCATTTGATAAAACAGCAAAACACAAAACTCATGATATCATTTCCAGGACTTTACAAAAGAGGGAAAAAATATTAATTACGGCTGTCAGACTCAGAAGTCAAGTCAAGTCAAATTTATTTATTTATTTTATATATATAGCGCTTTTACAATTGGTAATTGTTTCAAAGCAGCTTTACATATTAGAAGCACAGAAAAAAGGGAAGTGGTTAAAAATAAGCTGTACAAACAAGCGTGGTAATATGTAACATATACAAGATGGTGCTACATTAAGCCAATGTCGGCTGACTCCCAGGGGTGGAAAAAAACCCCTAGGAGAAAAACCCAGCGTGCTAACACTGGGAAAAAAGTCCTAGGAGGGAAAAAACCCCTTGGAAGATATATATATAATATATGTAAATGGATATGGAGATCAAAATCTGAATTATACATTTTTATTATAGAGATTAAAAATAGATTATATATAAATATATGTAAGCGGATACGGGGATTAAAAATCTGAATTATAGATGCAGCCAGAACTGGATCTGTAGGCCCATTGTCTCCTGGGCTACGTTGTAGTCAGGTCCAGACACAGGTTCTCCATCTGATCTGGATACGGCCTGGATCCAGCACCCGGCAAACCTCAGGATAAGCAGAGAGACAGATATTAGCGTAGATGCCATTCTTATTCTGATGTACAGGTATATCTAGTGTTATAGGAAATGTTCTCGGTTCCGGCCGACCTAATTATTGCAGCGTAACAATCCTTTAACGGATTTGAAAAATGTTAATGTATTGATAATGTGTTATGTGTATGCAAGAGCAAAGAGATGTGTTTTTAGTCTAGATTTAAACTGACAGAGTGTGTCTGCTTCCCGAACAATGCTAGGAAGATTGTTCCAGAGTTTAGGTGCTAAATAGGAAAAGGATCTGCCGCCTTCAGTTGATTTTGATATTCTGGGTATTATCAACTGGCCTGAATCCTGAGATCGCAATAAACGTGAAGGACTATAATGCATTAAGAGCTCACTTAGGTACTGGGGAGCTAAACCATTTAGAGCTTTATAAGTAAGTAGCAAGATTTTAAAATCTATACGATGTTTAATAGGGAGCCAATGTAATGTTGACAGAACTGGACTAATATGGTCATACTTTCTGGTTCTAGTAAGAACTCTAGCTGCCGCATTTTGGACCAACTGTAGTCTGTTTAAAAGCCGAGCAGAACAACCACCCAGTAGAGCGTTACAATAATCTAGTCTTGAGGTCATGAATGCATGAACCAACTGTTCCGCATTTGTCATTGAGAGCATATGTCGTAATTTAGATATATTTTTTAGATGGAAGAAGGCGGTTTTACAGATACTAGAAACATGACTTTCAAATGAAAGATTGGTATCGAAGAGCACACCCAGGTTCCTAACTGAGGACGAAGGTTTAATGGAGCACCCGTCAAGCGTTAGGGAGTATTCAAGGTTTTTTCGTGAGGAAGTTTTTGGTCCAAAGATTAGGATATCAGTTTTTTCTGAATTTAATAATAAGAAATTTCTTGTCATCCAGTTTTTAATGTCAGCTATGCATTCTGTTAGTTTTGTGAATTTGTAGGTTTCGTCAGGGCGCGAGGAAATATAGAGCTGAGTATCATCAGCGTAGCAGTGAAAACTAACACCATGCTTCCTAATTATCTCTCCTAAGGGCAGCATGTACAGAGTGAAAAGCAACGGTCCTAGTACTGAGCCTTGTGGTACTCCATATTGAACTTGTGAGCGATACGACATCTCTTCATTAACTACTACAGACTGATAACGGTCAGATAAGTACGATTTGAACCATGCCAAAGCAATTCCACTAATGCCAATATAGTTTTCAAGTCTTTTTAAAAGAATGTTGTGATCGATAGTGTCAAAAGCAGCACTGAGATCTAATAACACTAATAGAGAAATACAGCCACGATCGGATGATAAGAGTAGATCATTTGTAACTCTAACGAGAGCAGTCTCAGTACTATGGTATGGTCTAAATCCTGACTGGAAATCCTCACAGATTCCATTTCTTTCTAAAAAGGAGCACAGTTGTGTTGAAACTGCCTTTTCTAGTATCTTTGACAGAAAAGGTAGATTCGAGATTGGCCTGTAATTTACTAAATCTCTCGGATCTAGTTGAGGTTTTTTAATAAGAGGTTTAATAATAGCCTGCTTAAAGGTTTTTGGCACGTATCCTAGTGTTAAGGATGAATTAATTATATCAAGAAGTGGACCTACGACCTCTGGAAGCATTTCTTTCAGTAGTTTAGTCGGCATTGGGTCTAACATACATGTCGTTGATTTTGATGATTTGATAAGTTTAGATAATTCTTCCTCTCCTATAGAGGCGAATGATTCTAGTTTTACCTCAGGGACACTACAGTGCACTGTCTGAAGCGAAACTGTGGACGGTTGCATGTTTTTAATTTTCTCTCTAATATTATCAATCTTGCAAGTAAAGAAGTTCATAAAGTCATTACTGCTGTGCTCTATGGAAACGTCAGCAGTTGAATCTCTGTTTCTAGTTAATTTAGCCACTGTGTCAAATAAATACCTAGGATTATGTTTGTTTTCTATTAAGAGATTTGAAAAATAAGTAGATCTAGCATTTCTTATAGCCGTTCTGTACTCAATCATTTTTTCTTTCCACGAAAGGCGAAAAACTTCTAGTTTTGTTTTCTTCCAACTACGTTCAGTTTTTCTAACTGCTCGTTTTAGAGCCCGAGTGTGCTCATCATACCACGGCGTTGGATTAGTTTCCTTAATCTTCTTTAGACGTAAAGGAGCGACTGCATCTAATGTGCTGGAAAAGAGAGAGCCAATAGTTTCTGTTGCAGCATCGAGTTCTTCTAAGTTGTCAGGTATACTAAGGCGATGAAACTGCTCAGGGAGATTATTTATAAAGCAATCTTTAGTGGTAGACGTGATGGTTCTACAATATTTATGGCTGGGTGGTGGTTTTGTAGCCTTGGCTAATTGTATTATACACGACACTAAATAATGATCTGATATATCATCGCTCTGCTGTAGAATTTCAACAGCATCAATATCAATTCCATGCGACAGTATTAGATCTAAGGTATGATTATGACAATGAGTGGGTCCTGACACGTGTTGTCTAACTCCAATAGAGTTTAAAATGTCTGCAAATGCCAATCCAAATGCGTCTTTATTATTATCTACATGGATATTAAAATCACCAACAACAAGGACTTTATCCGCAGCCAGTACTAACTCTGATAGAAAATCAGCAAATTCTTTGATAAAGTCAGTATGGTGTCCTGGTGGCCTGTATACAGTAGCCAGCACAAATGTCAGCTTACATAATGATACATAAAGCACCATCACTTCAAAGGAGTTATATTTGAAATTCTTTTGAATGATTCTGAATATATTACTATAAATTACAGCAACACCTCCCCCTTTGCCTTTCTGTCGAGGATTGTGTCGATAATCATAACCTTGAGGACTAGATTCATTTAAAGTAATGTAATCGTCTGGTTTTAGCCAGGTTTCTGTCAAACACAGCAAGTCTAGTTTATTGTCTGTGATAATTTCATTTACAATAAGTGCTTTTGAAGAAATAGATCTAATATTCAGTAACCCAAGCTTTATCATTTGTTTATCTGATTTATCTGTGATTTTCATTTTTTGAACATCAATTAAATTTTTACCCTTAAAAGGTTTCGGAAGTTTTTTGTATTTACTAGTTCGAGGTACAGACACAGTCTCTATGTGATAATATCTAGGTGAAAGAGTTTCTATGTGCTGTGAATTATTTGAGTTCTGTGACGTGAGGCGGCTAGCAGACGGTCGGTTTAGCCAGTTTGTCTGCGTCCTGATCTGGGCCCTGGTTTGTCATGTTTCAGCTCTAAGACTATTTGCCAAATTTCTAGAGAGAAGAGCAGCACCATCCCGGGAGGGATGAATACCATCTCTTTTCAACAGATCAGGTCTGCCCCAAAAGCTTTTCCAATTGTCTATGAAACCTATATTATTCTGCGGACACCACTTAGACAGCCAGCCATTGAGTGATGATAACCTGCTAACTATCTCATCACTCCGACGAACAGGAAGAGGGCCAGAACAAATTACTTCTGCTGACATTGAATTTGCGAGTTCACACACCTCTTTAATGTTAATTTTAGTGATCTCCGACTGGCGAAGTCGAACATCATTTGTGCCGACGTGGATAATGATTTTAGAATATTTACGTTTAGCATTAGCCAGCACTTTTAAATTTGCTTTGATGTCAGGTGCTCTGGCCCCCGGCAAACATGTGACTATGGTGGCTGGTGTCTCTATTTTCACGTTCCGTGTAATAGAATCGCCAATAACTAGGGCACTTTCAACAGGATTCTCAGTGGGTGCGTCACTGAGTGGGGAGAACCTGTTTGATGTTCTTAATCGGAACGGAAGAGTGGTGTTTGTTCTTGCCACTTATGCCGCCTCACAGTCACCCAGTTAGCCTGCTGCATGGCTTCTACAACCGGAACCGAATGTGCAGTGTTTACTAGGCTAGTCGCATCCAAAGCAGTATCTAAGGCCCTTTCATTCTCACTATCCTCAATTAAAGTTTGGATGCGTGTCTCTAATTCTGAGATTCTCTCTGTCAGCCTGACAATATCCCTGCATTTATCACATGTGTAAGTCTCACTGCTGACAGAAAGAGCTAAGCTGTACATGTTGCATTTAATACACATGATAATCGTCGAACATGACTGACCGTGTTTTTGTAGAGTAGTCTGACTCCCCACAGTTGTTTGATGAACTTGATCGCTAACGCCGTCCGAAAAACTGCATCGCACACGGGACTCGCTAGCTGGATGTCTCGGTCGCTTGCCGGTGCCTGGGGCAAGGGTGATGTGCGGGACGCTGTACCTCACGGTGGATCTATGTCAAATTAACCATCACTCCCTCAGGAACACAGCAGAGTTTACTACGTTTTTGTAATGTGATACGAAGCTAATATCACACAAACAGTGTTATAAGTGTATATAATAGTTTTGACAGATGTAGTAAGTTAGTAGATGTTAGTAAGTGTGGAAGCGCGTCATTAGTCTGTGAATGTTTCTCCTCTCGACTCTTCACAGGCTTTCATGTCTCGTTGGAGACGTTGCTTCACTAAATGTTTGAATGTTTTCAGTGTATTTCCTCCAATCCTTGTTACCATCACAGTTAGAATATTAAAGATGTTGTATAACATCATCATAACTTAAAAAAAAACACAGATCCAGGTCTCTACACTTCTCAGTTTCTCCAGAAGAAAACATCAAAAGACTCTCTAAATGAACATTTAAATGATACTGTATGTTCCATTAACTCTGACATGAATTTTGTTGTAGCAACACAAGCAAAAATGATAAGTGTAATTTACTGGGTTTTGAGGTTTTTCTCTTTTATTTTATCTGTACAAACATCAGTGTGTGGATTGATCTGTTGGAGGATAAACAGCTTCTGCTGGATGTTTGTGGTTGATGCTCGTGTCAGTAGTTGTGGCTGAAGCGTTTCTTCATTTTCTCTCCTGCTAATAAGAAGCTCACAATCTTACACTTCACAGAAAACATCTTAAAGGGGTCATGAAATGTGTCATTTATTGTTTTATAATGTTTCCTGGGGTGCACTTATAATGTTAGTATGCTTTTTACATCAAACATATTTTTTACATTGTCATAATTTAGAAAAAAAGGCATTTTTCCTGCACTGATTTTATCCTCTGGTTTAAACGCTCTGTTTTAAGGGGCGTGTCTGTTGTGAGACGTCAGTGTAAACGCCCACTGCTGTGATTGGCTGACATCTTTGCATATGAAATATCCAAGTATTACTCTCTCTTTTAAGCATGTTTTTACTATTACAGCTCTCAAGGTTAACTAATCGTGAAAAGTGTTGCATTATAATTAGATCGTGGCATGAAAGGTTGCAGCGATGAACATTGTAGTCGATCACAGACATGTTGTTGAGATCATGAAAGCAGAGATCTCGTCATTGAACTCAATTTCTGCACACTAACGAATGCTTTCATCGTAACTAACAGTGCAAACGCGATATAACAAAGAGATTCATTAAATAAAACAGGAGTTTTGTGCATCAGTCAGTGATAAACCCACACTGTTTGATTGACAGCTCCAGCGATTGTAAAGGGGCGTTCTTTGATCGCTTTCTATATATAATTTAATCACCCTTTAAATAACTGATTATTTTCATCCTACTAACAAAAACAATGTGAAGTTGAGTGTTTAGTCAATGGTTTGATTTACTGACACACAGACAAAGATCATCTGACTGTACATGAATCATTAATATCAGATCAGGCATTAGAATGAACACAGTTACTGACATGTTGTTGCATTACTGTCGAGTCCATATCGTAAAAGTCTGTTTGCAAAGCCTGCACCGAAATGCAATTGATTTACCAAAGAATCCACAGTGAAATGTACCAAATATAAATAAATAAAACTCAACTGAGACATTCATTAGGGGTGTAAGAAAATATCGATACACGTGAATATCGCGATATTATGTTTGGCGATACTGTAATCGATTCTCAAAAACAATGTATCGATATATATTTATTTATTTACTTACATCCAAGATTCGTGGATTTGTGTTTGGTTTAAACCTCAGACTGTATAAAACCCAACCGCTAGATGTCAGCGTTATCTCAGAACATAAACTGACGCAGAGCCAGAGAAGCGCGAGATGCATCAATAGCGTTAGCATTAGCAAACCAAGCTCACAAGACGATAGAATTATTCCACTCCTGCGGCATACAGAGCTGAAGTGTGGACTCATTTTGGCTTCAACTATAAAGAAAGCACTAAGGAGATCGACAAGAGTCAGTTGTTTGTAAAATAGGCCATGTTATAATCCAAAACTCGGGAAACTCATTGAATCTGAGAGATCACTTAATATCCCGACATCATCCATGCTGCTGAGAGAGGCGTTCGATAGAATATGTAATATGTACTGCACATTTTCCTCTCAGTAACAAAATAAACACACAAAAAAATTGACAGCGGTGACAACAGAAAACATCTGATCATAGCGATGTGAATATGTTTGCACCAGCTCTGTTCAGCACTTCAGTGAAGGCACGTTTATTTAAATAAAACTTTATACGATAGACTGCTTTAAAGCAAGCAGTATAAACAGACAGTATAAAACAGACATTCAGTCATGAAATATACTATGCACTAGTTGTTAAATAGTTTAGCAATTAAAAACTACTATACTGTGAACCTTTAAAACATACACACCTAAAGCATCCTGCAGTCACTTTACTGTTTTCCCTTAAAGGTGCTAAAGATGTTTTGTTTTATAAATTTTTGCAATATTACTTGAAACTGTCTTTACTAACTGATAAAAGACTATTTATTAGGTGCACTGAAAGGAATAATATCAATATACATCATCTGTGCACGAGGTAGGGCCTTAAAAACATCAGCCAATCGTTTACGCGATCATCGCGTAAACGATTGGCCCTCTGGCTTGTCAATCACTGCCGTGACATTCCTTGTGAGAGACAAGCGCGGTTACGCGCTCCAGTAACTTTCCACACTCCACAGGCGCCGCATGCAATGTTTTTGTCAGGAGACAGGAGTAACAACTGCAGATTATGAGTTACCTGTGGTGAGTCCGACATAATGAATCCACTAACACGGCACAGCGAATGCCGGTGGTAAACACTCGTGTTCCAATACTCGTGCACGAGTTTTGGGAGACGTTCTCTCGAAATCCCTCGAGGAGGGGGGTTGTTCTTACGCATGCGCTCATTTCAAAAACTCACTAACAGTCTTTGGTTTCTCAGTTGACGAAAAGATCCTCTTTAGCACCTTTAAGCAGAACTAAGTAACTTTTTTTGACATTCATAAATAGTTTTTATAAAAAGTCCTTACGATGGTTAATTGACTTGAAGTGGTGTGTTTGAGGTGTGCACTAACCCCCTCTGGCACGCCAGAAAACAGCACTTGCAAGTTGCACCGACCCGACACAATCTCGCCTCATGTTCACGTTCACGCGAGAGTGACAAAATGCTTTACAGTAATTCAATTATATTATGACTTTATAAGACAATTTCGAAAATTACCCACCTCCATCGATATTTCTTGTACTGTATTTGCAAAACTACTGCGCTGGTGAGCGTTGTAGTCGTTGTAGTCCAGAGCTGCGCTTGGAGTATTTATGACAGTGTGATTCACTGAAGGAACCTGTAGGGGGAGCTTCGCAAATCTTACTGAGTTCTGCTTTAAATAAAATAAAGTTGTTTGTAAGTTTTTATGCATATGGTGGTGTGTTCGTTATGGCCGTTGTTTTCTAAAATTACATCCTCTTTAAAAAAAAAACAAAACCCAAGAAATATCGCAATATATCACCTTTCTTACAGTATCACAATATATCATATTGTAACCCCTGTATCGTGATGCGTATTGTATCGGCAGATTCTTAACAATACACAGCTCTAACATTCATGTTGTTGAAAATAAATAACCATATTCCTAGCATTAGGATCCTTTGAAAGGTAATGTTATTTTAGTCCTGTATCGCTCTTCTCTCCTCCTCATCTCACTAACACACCAGTGAACGGGGCTAACGCTGCAATGATGAAGTAGGCGTTGATTTCTTCTGTCAAGTCAAATCACCTTTATTTATATAGCGCTTTTTACAATGCAGATTGTGTCAAAGCAGCTTAACAGTAAAAACTGGTGTATAATTTTGGCTGCACAGCAGTGCTTATAGAAAATGGTGTCAGTATCCATCTTAAGTAAATTCAGTATTGATTCATTCTGATGTAAGAATCAATAGTTATTAATTTAGTTAATTTGGAGTAAACACTGATGTCATCATCCAGCTCAGTTCAGTTCACATACAATGTTGTCAATGCAGGCAGATCAAACACTGTTGAATATCAAATGTCAAGTTCTGTGAAGGCGGAGTTCTTACATAGACACATTCCAGGATCAGGGGCCTGGTGTAATAAAAAAAAAAAAAAAGAAGAAGAGAAGAGAAGAGAAGAGAAGCTTTTATTGTACTAACAAGGAAGTTTTCAGTTCTGAAACTTGTATCAAAAGCTCAAGGAAAAGTTGATTTCTCAATTCATGACCCCTTTAATGAAGTGAATCCATCAACAGTCAAATATGATTGACAGCTCACAGGACTTAATAACAGTAGATACAGATATATAACAAAAAAGGTTTGACTCTTCTGCTGTTAGTTTTCATTCAGGACTGGAATTCATTTGAAAATGTAAGATCAGCAGAAGCTTGTTGATCTTGATGTTAAAGCAGATGGATGAGTGAACGGAAACTAACTGACGTTAAAGGAGGATTCACACTTAACCAGATAAATATCACAGTCCAGTCATGAATCATGCAGCTTGAATCATGTTGAGGGAGATTCATCTAGATAAACGGATAGATATATAGGTCTATTTCTCTTTTTATCATCTATTTCTACTGCAGAGTATTATTCACTTCAAATTTAAATGATTAAAGCTATTTTAGTGAAGCTTCATCAAACCTACTAGATGAAAGGATAGAAATGTACGCCCTTTACACCTTGAACCCGGGTCTCCTGTGTGAGACTCGTACACTCTTAACAAGGAGGCTAAAGTCTCCAGTCTATAGTGTAATTCGCTAGAGCGTCTCTTGAGATCAGAGGAGTGAGGTTTACTCGCACAGAGACTACTAGCTGGCCTCCGTTACTGATAGATATATTTTTCTTTTTAATCAACTTTGTTCTGTTGGAGAATATTATTATTCACTTCAGATTTAAATGATTAAAGCTATTTTAGTGATGCTTCACCAAACCAACATTAAGTAATTTTTATGATTTTTTATATGTGACTGACTCTTTTCTGTGTTTCAGACATTTTATAATTAATGAATGAACTGAAGATGGTTATAGGGAGAGAAACTCAGGATTTTATGACAAGATGAGATGACGGCTTTAAAACATTTTTACCTTCTCTAGTCCGTTTGAAACTAGTGAAAATAAGACTATCGGTCAGATCTACAGGATGCTGTGTGTTCTGATGATGTGAAATAATCAGTAAAACACCTCAGAACTGTTGAACATGACGTGACTGATTGTAGATTTCCTTATGACTTTAGCAGCTTCACATCAGCGCATCTGTCATTTTATTACTGAAGCCGTTTTGAAGAGTTTGTCTTTTCATATTTGTGGACTGAAACTGCTGAAGATGTTTTGGATTGTTTTGTTCTGTTTGTGTTTCTGGCGTCTGGATGGTAAGTTTTAAACACGTTTTGGTAGCACTTTATTTTACAGTACGTGTACTTTCCTGGTACATATATAGTAATTATGTTGTACATACAGGCAAAAGAGTGGTAACACATGGTACTTATCTGACATGTATGTACATGGAGACTAATAAGAAACACTGCTGTACTTTCCAATGGTACATACATGGTAACTACTTTGTACCTATAGACAAGTGTTGGGTAATAACAGGCACTTATGTGTGGTAACTAGTAAGACGCATTACTGTACTTACAAATTTTTTAAAATGCTTAAGCTTATTATTGCAAAGGTTAAAGAGCTGGTAATTCCTGTGTAATGTTTATGTACAAGGGTTCACTTTATTTTACAGTCCTATTTCCATGTACTTACTCTCGTACTAGTGAATATACCAGTTAGTTAATGTGTAAGTTACACCTGGTAAGAGGATACGTAACTTTCAAAGACACAAAACGTACATTTTTGTATTTATTGCACTATTATTTATTTTGTATTTATAGCACTAAAACATAAAAATACTTAACATTTTTAGAGCAAAAAAATTTAAAATATTTACGAATGTTTCATGTCATAAAGATATATGTATAATTTCCCTTTTATCGTTTTGTAGATAAATGTAAGATCCCTAAACTCCATCCTGAACCAAAACATACATATTTTATACATAATGGACAGAAATGTGTAGGAAAATGACAATTTTATTAAAAATATAACATTAAAACGATATTTTGAGCCGCTAATCCTACACCTACCTTTAAACCTACCCATGAACATTTATTAAAACTCCCTACTGTTTTAAATAAAAGAATGACAGACAAACAAGCGTAATCACAACAATTTATTTATTGCGAAAATGTCGTACCAAAAGTAGTTCAAATGATGATGAGTTGCAGTCGCAGTCCTCTCTGGTGGTAAATAATAATTTTTTACAGATTTCCACACTTGTCCTTGAGTACAACCATGTATATACCACTAGTAAGTACAGTAATGCGTCTTACTAGTTACCACACATAAGTGCCTGTTATTACCTGACACTTGTCTGTAAGTACAAAATATGTACCATGTACATACCATTAGTAAGTACAGTAACGTGTCTGTTAGTTACCATATACGGACACTATAAGTAAGCACCTGTTATTACCCGACACTTGTCTATAGGTACAAAGTAGTTACCATGTATGTACCATTGGAAAGTACAGCAGTGTTTCTTATTAGTTCCCATGTACATACATGTCAGGTAAGTACCTTGTGTTACCACTCTTTTACCTGTATGTACAACATAATTACTATATATTATTTCGACGTAGGATTTTATTACTTCATTCATAAGAAAGCCTGGGAATTCCATCTCTTCTGGGAGCTTACTTGTTCAAACAGCAGCCTTAAAGTAGACTTTCGTCTATTTGACGAAAGTCAAAATCTCCTTTTCCCATTTTCCATTCCCTTTGCCCAAACACAATTCCCATATTTTCGCATAGGTTTCATGGACAAAATATTTAGCTGACTAGCGTCGGTTGCGATTTGGACTCACCGTGGTTGGACATCCAACAGTCTGTTTTAACATGGGTGCATTGCAGGTAATATGGTTACTTTGTCTTTGTTTTTTAGATTTAAAGACTTGTTATACGAGCGATGTACCAAATGCTGCAAATGCACCATGGACGTTATTTGTCGCTTCATACGCTTTACACGCGCCGTCAAAATGTACATTGCACACATACACTCCTACACAGGAGTTTCATAAACTGTTTCAATATGGACTTCAAGTTGATTTCTCTTTGGTTTATTTGTTTTTGGTTAAAGAGAAATTTTGTTATTTTAATGTGAAGTCATTTGACTCATTGAAATGTTTGTCTAAGGATGAAATATCAAAACATGTGTGGCAACGCCGTCTCATATTATTGATGTTACTTATGGCTGGAAATGTTCAATCAAATCCAGGTCCTGAACCTGAATGTTTGTTTGTTCCTTCCGCGTTTTCAAGTTGTCCTGGTTTGAAAGTTGTTCATTTGAATGTCCGTAGTTTGATGCCTAAAATTGATTACGTTAGAATATGGGCGATGTCTACGAAGGCAGATATTATTGCTATATCAGAAACGTGGTTGAAGAAGACCCTCTCAGATAATGATATTGCCATTGATGGTTACAATATATTTCGTGTAGATAGAAAGAGCAAAGGAGGGGGTGTTGTTATATATGTAAATTGTAAATTAAATGCCACTTTGATAGAGTCTATGACTGTTCCTAAGTGTTTTGAAATGCTGGCTATTTGATTTAAGTATCTCTCTATAGATTGTTGCTACACCACCGCCACGGCCAATCAGGCGGCATTTATTTTTATAACGGTAGCCAGGTGGACAAGACTCATTAAGACCAAAATAATCATTTGCTTTAAGCCATGTTTCAGTAAGGCAAATTACATCAAGACTATTATTCGTGATAATTTCATTTATGATAACTGCCTTAGGTGTCAGCGATCTAATGTTTAGTAGCCCTAGTTTTAGAGATTGTTTTTGTTCAGTAATTTTACAAAAATCTGGTTTGATCACGATTAGGTTTTTTCTAGATCCTTTATTTTTATTGTTAAACCTCACTATTCGGGGAATAGACACAGTTTCTATAGACTGTACTACACTCACATTTCTATCAATTAAGTGGGCAGAACACAGGCTGTGATTTGAGGTTTGACTTACTAGTCATATGGTGCGAAGCGTCTTGGAGATGTTCTCTGACAGAAGATCAGCTCCGATGCTGCTGGGGTGCAGGCCATCAGCACGGAAGAGCCTAGGACGCTCCCAGAAAAGATTCCAATTATTTACAAAGAGCAGCTTCTGTTCATTACACCAAGACATCAACCATTCATTTAAAGCAAATAATCTACTGAACCTTTCATGTCCTCGTCGGTACGTCGGAAGCGGTCCGGACACGATGATCTTCGTCGCGGGCGATGTGGCTCGTACCGTCTCGATCAGGCTTCTGAAGTCCTGCTTCAGCACCTCCGTCTGCCGCAGCCTGGTGTCGTTCACCCCCGCGTGCAGCACTACAGCTCCGATGGTCTCAGCACCGTTGAGGATCGCGGGAATCTGCACAGAGACATCGAGAACACGAGCACCAGGAAAACAATGACTGCGCACCTTACCTTTGGCTGTGGTAGCGTGGACGTGGCGGACGATGGAGTCTCCGATGACCACGGCGTCACGTTCTGCCTCGCGAAGAGGGGAGAAGCGGTTCCGTGTCGAGATGTCGAAGACCGGGGGCGGTGGAGGAGAGGTCCTGGTCCGAGGCCTGGCTCGCGTCTTCCGCTGCTGAAGCACCCAAGGTCCCTGGTGTGACGGCGCCGGAGTGAACGAGGGCTGGGATGAACGCGTTCTTGGTGCTCGGGCCCTGTGCAGAGAAACACACGGCGTAGAGGAAGCAGGAGTGTTAATATCGCGCTGCAAACTTACCGAGGGTTGGTGAGCGTCAGCGCGAGAAGTTTCCAGCGCTGTCTGCTGCTCGTGTAGCTCGGCCTGCTTCTCGAGAAGGATCCGGATCTGCCGCTCCACGGCCTCCAGTTCCAACTGCACCGCATGCAGCTCAAACGTGTCCTCACCTGCACATAAAGGTAGAGAAACATCCAATACACTCGCCATTAGAGTAGATGAAACAATAATATTGTGAGAGAGAAGAGTACAAACGCTAGCGTAGCGTGGGCGTGGCACGCCGCTAATGCTAACGGGCTAAAGCTAGTAGCGAAAGTTCGGGAAGTCGGATAAAACTAGCGATATCAAGGTAATCCAAATGTTTTTTATATAAAATAATGTTGGGGATGTGTTCCCCCACCGAAAAAGAATTAGGAATCAGCTCGACGGAGCTCTAGCTCAAACAACGCGGCAGCAACAAACAGGACGTGACGTATGCGTCAGCATATGTGCGTCAGATCAAGTAATAGCATTCTTTTTATTATACCTGCTGTAAAATCTGAATTTGGTAAAACTGCCTTCCGTTACAATGCCCCTTCAACCTGGAATGCTTTGCAAAAACAGTTGAAGCTAGGCACTATTATATCTCTTAAAGATTTTAAATTATATGTCACAGAAACTTTCAGCTATAAGTGTGATTGTATATAGGCTGCTGTTCTGTTTTGTTTTCTGCTTGTCTTGATTATGATATTGTGTTATATTTTGTTTGTTGTTGTGTTTAACTCTTGTCCTTAGGTGTTGTTGTATGGCTTATGGGGTGCTGATACATTTTTAAGTGCTGCCTTTCTTGGCCAGGGATCATTTGAAAAAGAGACTTTAGTCTCAATATGACTTCCCCTGGTTAAATAAAGGAAAAAAATAAATAAAAAAATAAAAAAAATATATATATGTACCAGGAAAGTACACGTACTGTAAAATAAAATGCTACCCATGTGTTTAATGGATTTAGTTGTTTCTGTTGTGGTACCATGTAATAAATTACTGGTTAAATTAGAGAAACGTCTGGGTTACTGGTGTAACCCCCGTTCCCAGAAGGAGGGAACGGAGACGTTACGTCGATACTGACGTAATGGGGTCTCGCTAGGGAGCCCAATCACCTCCAAGGATACAAAACAAGCCAATGGGAATTGGCCTGTGAGATTTACATGCCGGGCCCCTCCCCCGGCATCCGGGTATAAATAGGGCCGGCATACTCACCTTCATTCATATTTTTGCTGAGGAGCCGAGATAGATATCTGGCCGCTCAGCGGTGACTCAAAGCTATGGCAGGGGAACGTAACGTCTCCGTTCCCTCCTTCTGGGAACGGGGGTTACACCAGTAACCCAGACGAACTGAACCACGTTACGAGTGTTAGGGAGGCAGATGCTGGCAGGCTGAGGCGTGCCAATGCAAGTGCGGCCCATACTCGCAACCCTCCAGCGCCCAGAGTAAGCCCAGGAATGTCTTCCATACCGGTGGGATGGAGAGGACAGGGCGTTACCTTGGAGAAGTCGAAGTCGCTGTTCCTACCCACGGGGAAGAGTGCTTCGGAACTCAATCCCACGTTTTTCAGCAACTACAAAAACGCCAGGAAAGCGTCCCCCGAGGAGGGGAAAGCTACGGAGACCACACCCTGCCCGAAGGGAGGTAATGTGTGGAAAACACATATGGACTGGTCTGAGAACAGTAACGCATATGGAAGATCTCTGATGTAGGTCCTAACTTCCGGGAGGAACGACTAGCAATCAGAGACAGGGCAAAACGAAGCCGCCCAGGGAAAGACACGGGTTTACCAACAGGGAAACCTTACCGTGGACAAACACATATGGGATTACCCGAGGGGAATCACAGCATATGGGCATCTAGCCCAGTACAAGGGCAGACCAACTGGGCATACACACGAGTACTGGACCTAGCGCCGGACGCCTCTGGCTGCCGCAGGATGCAGGAGGAACTCCACAGGGTTCGCCGTTACGGGGAACTGAACTGAGGAGCGGGAAAAGTGCTCGAATTCCCTCTCCCGAGGGAAATGGCACAGCAAGCGAACACCCATGGCTATCTACGAGTAGAAAGCACACGGGTGGACACCGGATCCACTCGGAGATTATAATACCTCGCGAATGTGTTCGGTGTCGCCCAGCCTGCAGCTCTGCAGATGTCTGCAACAGAGGCGCCGTGCACCAACGCCCAGGAAGAAGCAACACCCCGAGTGGAGTGCGCTCGCAACCCGAGGGGGCACAGCTCGCCTTGGGACTGGTACGCCAAGCCGATGGCATCCACTATCCAGTGGGCCAACCTCTGTTTGGAGACAGCCTTTCCCTTCTGCTGACCTCCAAAACAGACAAAGAGCTGCTCAGAGCTTCTGAAGCTCTGCGTGCGGTCCACGTAAACGCGCAGAGCACGAACGGGACACAGCAACGCAAGGGCTGGGTCTGCCTCCTCCGGGGGCAGTGCTTGCAGGTTCACCACCTGGTCTCGGAAGGGAGTGGTGGGAACCTTGGGCACATATCCCGGCCGGGGTCTCAAGATCACGTGAGAGTAGTCCGGCCCGAATTCCAGGCACGAATCGCTGACCGAAAATGCTTGCAGGTCCCCAACCCTTTTGAAGGAGGTGAGCGCGGTCAGGAGCACTGTCTTGAGAGACAGATGTTTCAGCTCAGCTGACTCAAGGGGCTCGAAGGGAGCTCTCCAGAGGCCCGAGAGGGCAACAGAGAGGTCCCAGGAGGGAATGAGGCAAGGCCTAGGGGGATTTAACCTCCTGGCGCCTCTGAGGAACCTGATGATCAGGTCGTGCTTTCCTAGTGACTTGCCATCAAGCACATCGTGATGCGCTGCGATGGCGGCCACATAGACCTTCAGGGTGGAAGGGGACAGCCTCCGTTCCAAACCCTCTTGAAGGAAGGAAAGCACAACATCGACCGGGCATTTCCGGGGGTCTTCCCAGTGGGAAGAACACCACTCAATGAACAGATTCCACTTCATGGCATAAGCGCGCCTCGTAGAGGGGGCTCTGGCCGAAGTGATGGTGTCAACTACCGCGGGCGGTAGGCCACTCAAGTCTGCCGCGTCCCGTCCAGGAACCACACGTGGAGGTTCCAGAGATCGGGACGTGGGTGCCATATGGTGCCCTGCCCCTGAGAAAGGAGGTCCTTCCTCAGGGGGATGCGCCAGGGATGGGCTGTCGCGAGGAGCATGAGTTCCGGGAACCAGGTCCGGTTGGGCCAGTATGGCGCAACTAGCAAGACCTGCTCCTCGTCCTCCCTGACCTTGCACAGTGTCTGTGCAAGGAGGCTCACTGGGGGAAACGCCTATTTGCGTAGGCCCCGGGGCCAGCTGTGTGCCAGTGCATGAGGGTCCCCTTGGTCAACGAATAAAACAACTGGCAATGGGCGGATTCCTGAGAGGCGAACAGGTCCACCTGTGCCTCCCCGAACCGGCTCCATATCAGCTGGACCGCCTGGGGGTGGAGTCTCCATTCCCCGGGAGCGTGAGCTGTCGTGAGAGCGCGTCGGCCGCACGATTGAGCTCGCCCGGGATGTAGGAGGCGCGCAGCGACCTGAGTCGGTGCTGACTCCACAGGAGGAGATGGCGGGCGAGTTGCGACCTGACCACCCTGTGGTTGATGTACGCTACAGTCGATGTGTTGTCCGTCCGGACCAGAACATGCTTGCCCTGCAACAGCGGTCGAAACCGGCGCAGCGCAAGGAGTACTGCCAGCAACTCGAGGCAGTTGATGGCGATGGGGTCCTGTCCAGGAGCCCGACGCCGACTGGCCACTGCATATGGCACCCCAACCGGTGGTGGAGGCATCTGTTGTGAAAACAACATGCCTGGACACTTGTACTAGGGGCACACCGGCCCGTAGAAAAGCAAGGTCCGACCACGGGCTGAACGTGCGGCGACAATCCGGTGTGATGACCACCTGGAGTGAGCCGCGGTGCCATGCCCACCTCAGGACTCGGTTGTGAAGCCAGTGCTGAAGCGGTCTCATATGGAGCAATCCGAGCGGCATGTCCGCGGCTGCGGATGCCATATGCCCCAGGAGCCTCTGAAATTGTTTCAGTGGGACCGCTGTTTTCCGCGAGAACGAATTCACGCAGTTCAGCACCGACTGTGCATGGGGCAGAGCTTGCTCTTTTCCCAGTTGACCCGAAGCCCCAACTGGCTGAGGTGACTGAGCACCAGGTCCCTGTGTTCGCACAACTGCTCTCGGGACTGGGCCAGAATGAGCCAGTCGTCGAGGTAGTTGAGGATGCGAACGCCCACTTCCCTGAGCGGGGCAAGGGCCCCCTCTACGACTTTGGTAAAGACGCGAGGAGACAGGGACAGCCCGAAGGGTAGGACCTTGTACTGATATGCCCGCCCCTCGAACGCAAAGCGTAGGAACGGTCTGTGTCGAGGCAGGATCGAGACATGAAAGTATGCGTCCTTCAGGTCTATTGCTGCAAACCAATCCTGGGCGTGAACGCACGTGAGAATGCGTTTCACCGTGAGCATCTTGAACGGGAGCTTGTGAAGGGCCCGATTCAAGACACGCAGATCGAGGATTGGTCGTAAGCCCCCGCCTTTCTTGGGTACTATGAAGTAAGGGCTGTAAAACCCAGACTTCATCTCGGCTTGAGGGACAGGCTCTATTGCGTCCTTCGCCAAAAGAACCGCAATCTCCGCCCGCAGGACAGAGGCGTTGGGACCTGTCACCGAGGTGAACAGAACACCACTGAACCTGGGGGGACGCCTGGCGAACTGAATCGCGTAGCCGAGTCTGATTGTCTGAATGAGCCAACGGGACGGGTTGGGAAGGCGTAGCCACGCCCCCAAACTCCGTACGAGTGGAACCATCCGGACAACAGAAGTACCCACGGGGGGGCAGCGTGGAGCACTGTGGCCCAACTCGGGAGGCAGTGCGTCCCGAAGTCGAAGGCTGTGAGTGGGGTCCACTCACATGGCTCCGAGTGGGCAGGGTGGCGTGGGAAGGCAGTGCGTTCCCGGGGCGGCAAGACCCTGCCCGTGGCGAAGGAAGGAGTGGCTGAGAGAGATGGAGCGAAGGCTCGCTCACCCCCAGCGCAGACCTTCTTATATGACCCAGAGGTTTCAGAAATTGCTCTTTTATTGAAAAGGTGGGTACCTCGCGGCCAGCGGCGGAACAGAAAGAAAAAACAACACAAGGAGCGGTGCGGTCACCGTCTCCCAAGCAGCAGCTTCCAAAACCTCCGGGTCTCCTGTCTCAGGGCCGCTTCTTAGCCTTCTTCTTTTTCTTCGAAGGAGGCTTGGCGGGCTGGGCGGGGGGCGTGGCCTTCCTGCGGGTGGCTCGAGGAGGATGGGAGGGCTCCAATCTCACAGGAGCCGGAGCCACAGGAGGACGCCCTCGGTGAGGAGCAGACGAAGGCACAGCCCGTGGCAGGATTGGTGGCATCATCACGCCTGGGCAGGATGTGCTTGATGGCCTCCGTCTGCTTTTGCACTGCCGAGAACTGCTGGGCGAAGTCCTCGACAGTGTCGCCGAAGAGGCCGGCCTGGGAGATGGGGGCGTCAAGAAAGCGAGCTTTGTCAACATCCCTCATCTCAGCCAGGTCCAACCAAAGATGCCGTTCCTGGACCACCAGGGTGGACATCGTTTGACCCAGGGTGCGCGCCGTGACCTTCGTCGCCCGGAGGGCGAGGTCGGTCGCCGTGCATAGCTCTTGCAGCAATCCTGGCTCAGCACTACCCTCGTGCAACTCTTTCAGAGCTTTCGCCTGATGGACCTGCAAGATGGCCATGGCGTGCAGGGCAGAAGCCGCCTGTCCAGCGGCGGAGTAAGCCTTGGCCGCGAGAGCGGCCGTGGTCTTACCCACCTTGGACGGGAGACGCGGACGGTTCCGCCAGGTGGCCGCGGACTGCGGGCACAAGTGCACCGCAATCGCACGTTCCACCTGCGGGATGTCCATGTACCCCTTGGCGGCTCCCCCATCGAGGCTGAGCACCGCGCCCCGACTCCAGAAACCAGTCATCCAACCACGAGCGCTCGGGACACGGTGGAGGGTCCCGTCGAGACCGATGCCCGCGGCGGCCCGGGCAAGCATGGCTGTTAGTTCGGAGTCCGCCTCCGACTGAGCAGCCACCCCAGAGGGCGGAAGCTCGGAATCGTCGTCGCTCCCCGAACCGTTCAGCCCACTCCCCGATGCAGCGATCGACATCCGATCCTCCTCCAGAGCGCCGAAAGTGACGTGGGGCACCCCCGAGGAGGGCCCCGTGACAGCAGGCGGCAGCTCGACGGCACATGGTGTTGTGGAGGAGTGGGAGGTTCGTGGTGACGGACCCGACGAAGTGGCTCCCACTGTGATCCTCAGATCTCCCAGAGCACTAACCGGACCGGTGGCCGCTACAGCCGCCGGCGCTGGGGTAGTGACAGAGGGGACTCTCACTTCTGTGTTAAAGAAGGAGAGTCGCGATCTCAACACCAACATGGACATGCCCTCGCAGTGAGGGCATGTACCATCCACGAGCGCTGACTCAGCGTGCGGTCTACCCAGACACGTGAGACAGTGGTCGTGGCCGTCAGAGGAGGTCAGGAAACGACCGCATCCAGAAACACACGGACGAAAAGACATATTGAAAAAGACGCTGATCGCCCGTGCTTGCTCTTTCAGAAAACCTCACCGGCCGAAGCATCCAGGGATGGGCGTAGCACCGTCCTGTGGGCAGCGCGTCGTCACACCCACCGCTGAGCGTGCCTTTCCCACCAGCTGGAGAGACTCGAGCAGGCCACCAAAGAACGATGATAGCAATTAAAATTGCTGTTGTCAGGACAATCCTGTAGCAATTATAATTGCTGTTTGCTCTCTTTCAGAGAAATTCGCTCTTTCTTCCTTTTGAAGTGAAGGACGATCGATCTGATCGACTCCGAAGCAAAAGTATGAATGAAGGTGAGTATGCCGGCCCTATTTATACCCGGATGCCGGGGGAGGGGCCCGGCATGTAAATCTCACAGGCCAATTCCCATTGGCTTGTTTTGTATCCTTGGAGGTGATTGGGCTCCCTAGCGAGACCCCATTACGTCAGTATCGACGTAACGTCGAACGTGACTGACTGAATGGGAACTTAACATTCACTGTTATGAATATATCTGTCTAGGGACATAAGGATAATGAAACATTCACAAAACTCTATAACCAAAGTTAGATCTAACCTAATAGTGCAAATCAGCGAAGAGGTGAACACCACAAGTTCAAACAGAGAAAACATTTATTTATTTTAACCTCCAACCAATATAACAAGAAATAGGCTTTAAACGTGTCCAAAAATATATGTATTAACAATAAAGAAAAAGAAAAAAACTTTGAGATAATACACTCACAAAATGAAATACTGAAGAGAGCACGAGTGTTGCCAAATCAAAGAACAAAATAAATCAAAATTCTTCTAAAGGATTTAAATCTAGCATATCACCGACTTTGAGCTGTCTCTTCTCGCATGCCCACTTCAAGACTGCAACACAATCCAGTAGATAATGTAGTCTTGCCACAATAACACATGGACGTTTCCCCGGTCTTGGCCTGTAATGCGCGACGTGACCTGACGATGATGATGTCCTTGTCGATGTTAAGTGCCTCCTTAAGTAGCTTGGAAATAGCCACGGAGGTAGAGGGTTTTTCTTCTGGAACTCCAATTATCCTTACGCTGTTACGACGAGATCTGGCTTCCAGATCTTCACACTTATCCTCTAGTTTTACCACAGCGGCCGAAAGAGACTCTACCTTCTCCTGAAACGCGGTGATGTCATCCGAACAGGTGGAAAGTGAGTGTTCCATTTCCTTCACTGTACTTTTCTTTTTGACGGACAGGATAGTAAAAATTCCGTCATAACCAATTATTACCAATTATTATCATTTTAATTTTTAGATTTAAATGATAATAAGACTTTTAATAGGTTTTTTTTCATCCATATTTTCATTTTTTCTTCACGAGCTTACATAATAAGCAAATGGGCCTAGGCTATGCATTTATTTATATTATGAAAAGAAAGTTGAACAAAGACTGCGTGTCACTTTTCAGTTTTAATCTGGAACAGTTGTCGTGAATCATGAGTGAACGTGATCATCTCTTCCTCTTTACTACTTTATAGAATGAAATAAACATGAATGAACATCAGAAAATATGTTGTAAGACACAGTAGCTTACTAAAATCTGTATCACGTCCTAATCAGTTCAATCAGTGTTGGAAACAATTTCACGTAACATAGAAAAGCCATTCGTTGACCATAAACTTGACAGTCAGCAGGAAAAATAACAAAACAAACCATTTAAAACAAAACGAACTGGATTAGAAACCTAATTATTTAAGTATAAGTATTATAACTTTATTATTATAAAATGGACTTAAAATGGGTGCTTGCCTTTGTGTAATCAAACACATTTTCATTTTACTCTGGAGACTGAACTCGCACTCTGCAGACACACTGGATCGCACTCGCCACCAACTGGGCAGGGGTGGGAATTATAGTTACAAGTTACATCAGCCTCAGTAATCTGTCAAAATGATGGACGGCCTTCAGAATTTTCCTTCACTGCAAAAAAAATTCCGTCAATGACCTCTGGTGTCGACATGTCCGTCTACATCGAAACCATACTATTAGAGAATTCCGCTTTAACCACCTGAATCTCACTCTTGATGGTAGCCAAATCATCGCCCAACATGGACCGCAACCCGGAGCAAAATATTTCCGTCAGATCTTTGCGAAACGAAGTCAGTATTTCAGTTTTAAGGGACTGTGTATCATTTGAAGTCGTCGCGAAATCAGTGCAAATCAGGCTGGCTGAATCTGCTCTGCCGAGGATGTGTTTGTAGTAGCAGGCCGCTGGTGCGATGTCTGTGCGTTACTTCTTTTACTGTTTTTAGTTTTCATTTTTGTTGCAAGAGATAAAAAACAATAATACACCACTAACCAACACTAAACGTAGACACTAAGTATTATGTGGAAATGTGCATAAGTATCAAAATATGGTCGTATCCTGCAAGAACCCCCACGGCCACGTCTCACTCCATAGTTCGCCTAACCGGAAGTCCAAAATAGTTGGAAACATTTGGGATAATGTAAGTACTCAACTGAACAAAATATATAACACTGTCCTAGTGGTCTTTGGATATTTTACTGCAAAAATCTTACATATTGTGCTTTAAATGATTAGAAGTGTTTTAGTGAAGCTTCATCAAATCAACATCAGTGATTTTAAAGCTTTAATCTGTGAAAACTCTGTGTGGCAAGGGGGGCGTGGTTCAGCGAACGCTGCAGCGGGGGAGAGCGTCAGGAGACGCGCGGTGGATGAGCGGGTTAAGCGCAAATAACAAACACCTGTCTCTTGTTACAGTAATTGGCGTGGAGAGAGTACTTAACGCCAGGAGAAACAGGAGTGAGCGAGAGAGAGAAGGACTGCTGGCTGCCACACTCCCAAGGACAGATTGGAGTGGACGGAGTGAATTCATCTTTATGTTGATGATTGTTTTTGTGCCTGTTTGCACACGTTTTTGTTATTATTGAAATAAAAGCAGCCAGCAGTCATAGCCGACCCTTGTCGTCTTCCTTCCTAAAATCTACGAACTCTGTTACACTCTGTTCTTCAGGTGCGTTTGGTGATGAAGAGGAGTATGTGTCAGTGAAGGAGGGATATTCAGTCACTCTAAACTCTGATCTTACTGAAATGAAGGATGATGATGTGATTCAGTGGAGATTTGGAAATGAAAACACTTTAATAGCTGAAATCAATGTAACGGCCGACAGAATCACTGTATATGATGATGTTCTTGATGGGAGATTCAGAGACAGACTGAAGCTGGACAATCAAACTGGATCTCTGACCATCACAAACACCAGAGATGAACATGCTGGAGATTATACACTAGAGATCAACAGTGTGGAAAAGAGTTTCAGTCTCCATGTCTTTGGTGAGATTAATATTTGTTTCACCTGTTTTTTTTTTTTTTTTTTTTTTTTTTTTTTTTCACCATTTTTGTCAGATTTTTCATTCTTTTGTTCTGTTCTATTGTTTTATAAGAATAAATCTGTGATGCACATTTCTGTTTTTATTTTTTTTCTGTTTGGTGATACAGATGAAAAACTAGTGAAGGAGGGAAATTCAGTCACTCTAAACTCTGATCTTACTGAAATGAAGGATGATGATGTGATTCAGTGGAGGTTTGGAAACACTTTAATAGCTGAAATCAATGTAACGGCCGACAGAATCACTGTATATGATGATGTTCTTGATGGGAGATTCAGAGACAGACTGAAGCTGGACAATCAAACTGGATCTCTGACCATCACAGACATCACAATGAAACATGCTGGAGATTATAAACTACAGATCAACCGTGTGAAAAAGATTTTCATTGTCACTGTCTTTGGTGAGTTTAATATTTGTTTCACCTGTTTTATTTTTATTTTTTTTATCACTGGTAAAATTTTACTCCATAGACATATTTGCTTCTTTTGTTCTGTTCTGTTGTTTATACATTTCAAACTATTTACCTTGATAAAAATTGTAAGGTTATTTATAAATATTAATCTGTGATGCACCCTGTTTCTGTTTTTGTTTTGTTTTTTCCCTGGTGATACAGTTGAAATATCAGTGAAGAAGGGAGATTCAGTCACTCTAAACTCTGATCTTACTATAATGAAGGATGTTGATTTGATTCAGTGGAGGACTGAAATCACTTTAATAGCTGAAATCAATGTAACGGTTGACAGATTCACTGTATATGATGATGTTCTTGATGGGAGATTCAGAGACAGACTGAAGCTGGACAATCAAACTGGATCTCTGACCATCACAAACATCACAACTGAACATGCTAGAGTTTATAAACTACAGATCAACAGTGTGAAAAAGATTTTAATTCTCTATGTCTTTGGTGAGTTTAATATTTGTTTCTCCTGTTTTATTTTTTATCATCACTTAAAATTTTAATCCATACACAATTTTGTTTCTTTCATTCTGTTTAAGAATAAATTTCAGACTATTTACTTTAATGAAAATCATAAAGTTAAATATTAATCAGTGACACACACTCTATTTCTGATTTTTTTTTCTTCTTCTTTTTCACTCTGGTGATACAGTTGAAATATCAGTGAAGGAGGGAGATTCAGTCACTCTAAACTCTGATCTTACTGAAATAAAAAATTACGTGATTCATTGGGATTTTTTGACTGAAAACACTTTAATAGCTAAAATCAATAAACGGATTGACAGAATCACTGTATATGATGATGTTCTTGATGGGAGATTCAGAGACAGACTGAAGCTGGACAATCAAACTGGATCTCTGACCATCACAAACATTACAACTGAACATGCTGGAGATTATGTGATGATAACAGGAGCAAAACGATCATTAAAAGCTTACAGAGTTTCTGTCTATGGTGAGTAGAGATCATTTCTCCTGTCCTTCAGATATTCTTGATATTAGTGTTTATTGTCTGAGCTGATCTCAGTTTGATGTTTTTATTCCTCAGTCTCTGTCCACTGTTGTGGTCCTACTGAAGCTGTGATCCGATTGGTCCTCTCTGCTCTGGTGGGCGTGGCTACTGTCATTCTTCTGGTTTATGAAATCAGATCAAGAAGAGCTGAACAACATCAAGCACATATTCACACATCAGGTGCCTCATTGATGATATAATTTCTCACAAACTGATTTTACATCATTTATGAGATTTACTTATTTGTGGCTTTATGTGTTCATCTTTTTCAGGAAGTATTGAAATCTAAAGCAGAACGCTGAACTTTAAAGTGTGTTTTTGTTCTTCTATTGTTTTTCTCATAATAAATACTGATGATTGTTTAATCTTGTGCTCTCTCTTTCAGTGATATAATTTGAAAAATGCAATTCAAAAGGCTTTATTGTTTATATTTGCTTGTCTTTATCAATAAAGTTTTCTCACTCTGAGGTTCAAGAGTCTCTCCATGTTTTATTACATTTATTATGTTGAGCGCCCCCTGCAGGAATACTAACTCTATGTAAGGAATATGGTGCTCTAGCTGTGCTGCACTGTGATTAAAGGGTTAGTTCACCTAAAAATGAAAATTCTGTCATTAATTACTCGCCCTCATGTCGTTCGTTCATCTTCAGAACACAAATTAAGATGTTTTTGATAAAATCTCATTTTTCAGTGAGACCTCCGCCACCAGCAAGATAATTAACACTTTCAGATGCCCAGAAAGGTATGAAAGACATATTTAAAACAGTTCATGTGACTACAGTGGTTCAACTGTAATGTTATGAAGTGACAAGAATACTTTTTGTATGCCAAAAAAAACTAAATAATGAATTTATTCAACAATATCTAGTGATTGGTGATTTCAAAACACTGCTTCATGAAACCTCAAAGCTTTACGAATCATTAGTTTCAAATCAGTGGTTCTGTAAGGATCGTGGTCCAGGGTTCCCACGGGGTCTTAAAAAGTCTTAAAAAGTCTAAAATTCTGAACTTTAAATTAAGGCCTTAAAAAGTCTTAAAAACGGCCAGATTTTCATCCGAGGTCTTAAATTTCATTTAGTCAGGTCTAAAATTTTTTTTTTTTACCCATTTCAAGAAACGCTACCTGCTAAAAGTTATTACAAAGTAGCAAAAAAGTAGCGAGTCGTAGTTCTTTCTGGGTATATTTATTCGTTTCAATATTACTGCCCGCGAAATAGCTCCAGATTTCAAATGATCACAGCGATATTACGAGGCTCACTGCAAACTTTGCAAAAAAAAAAAAAAAAAAATCAATCAGGTACTCTGGTGTGAAGGCGCTGGAGTCACACGCCAGAGCGGAGAAACACAAGCTAGCCGCAAAATGCCTTCAGCAGACTCGGCCAATTAGCCTCACCACTGCCGTCGTCCAACTAAATGCCTGGTCCTCCTGTCTCCAGCGCAATATCATCGCAGCTCTGTCGAACAACCTTCGGGGTACTTTTGGATCGACTGACACATCGAAAGCCGAGGTGCTTTGGATACAGTGGCGATTTCTTTAAGACTGCAAGGGAAGCTCGGCTTCCCTTATAATGTCACAAAATTAATGGTCAAATATGTACTATTGTATTAACATTTTATTGACTAAAAATGCGTTAGAAAACGTTCATCTCAAAGACGAGTTCGTTCAGAATCAGTTACATATAGCAGGTCGGCTGACTCGATTTCCTTCTCATACATTCCCGCAGCGTCACAGTGCATTTCCCTATTGAAGCCCAGCGTCCATTGACTTCAATGGGGCTGCTTTGAACGTTTTTTTTCAGCGCTTCGAAACTAGACGGTCATTGGATAAACGCTGCGATTATGTCCCGCCCACGGACGCTCAGCATCTCTGGGGGTGAATGGGGAGTGGGCTGGCCCGGACTCCGAGCTTCTGCGTGATGATTGGAGGGTCTGTCGAAAGACTGCATCTCCTTTTGACTGACAGCAATTCTGTACTATAAGGAATCACTGAAGCTATTCGCGCTCAGTCCCATCGCGGATTTCTCAAGTTCAGTCGAAATAAAAACTGCTGCAACCTATTTCTTTGATATTTGCTTGGGGAAATTGCTTGATTTTCATCATACATTTCACACAATTATACACCACATTCCTTGTTTCAGTTTTACAGAGTTTAATATTTTTTTTTTAGATCGTTCATTCATTCATTCCTTCATTCATTCATTCATTCATTCATATAACGTTAGTAGACTAGGCTAGCGTCGTGGGTGAAACTGCGCACGATGACAGACGGTGCTAATATTGTCGACCTGATTTTGGCAGATTCCTCAACGTTTTTCAAATTTGGAAAGCATGCTCTTCTTAGAATTAGTCAATCCAGGGAAATTTGATGACATGAGACAGGTATTTCCAGAGGAGGCCTTCCAAAGTGTCCTGAAAAGTTATGGCCATCACTTTGATTCAGGAAGACTGAGGTCAGAACTTCAAGTCCTGTATTGAGATCAGGACTTGCAGGGTAACAGGGAAAGCTGTGTGATTACTTGGTGTTCCTTAAAGACATGGAGTTGGACAGTGTAATGCCTCAGCTTTACAAACTGTTCTCATTAGTGGCAACAATTGGAGCTACATCTGCAGGTGTAGAAAGGAGCTTCTCCTGTTTAAAGCGACTCAAGTCCTACACCCGAAACACAATGGGCCAAGGCCATTTAAGCAGCCTAGCTCTGCTGGCCATTGAGAGGACACTGGTCAAGTCACTTGAAAAGACTCCTAGTTGGTACGACAGGGTCACAGACCATTTTCTTGAAAAGGAACGTAGGGCAGAATTTACTTTTAAATAAATAGACAATTTTATGATGTAGGCCGAAAATGAGCTTCCCCTCTCTGACAGACCAGTAGCCGCCACTGTTTGGATACTACACACGGTGACTAAACGCCACAATAGCAACAGCGAGATTAGCGATCTCTTCCAAGTGATGTTCCCTGATTTAGTAATCGCGAAGACGTACTGCGGGCCCAACAAGATCGATTATGTGGCGAGATTTGGATTGGGGGAGTTTATAAAGGGGACTTGATTCGTACTCTTACCGGCCGTATGTCGTAATGTTCAATGAAAGCCAAAATCAGACCACCAGGACCAAGCAGCTGACGTCCACGTTCGTTACTGGAACAATGGAATTGTTAAGTCGAGGTACCTGGGCTCACATTTCATGGGACAGTGTGGGACACAAACACACACACACACATCAGATAATGATTGACAGACAGACAGACAGATAGATAGATACTCTAATTATCCCGAGGTAATATCTATCTATCTAACATGGATTATCTGGTGTGTGTGTGTGTGTGAGTGTGTGTTACATTGGTTGTTACCTGGGTTGGAGTAACCTGTTCAATCTCTATTAGGCTATTAATATGCTATATTGTAATGTTAATATATATGAGATGAAATCTATTCTATTTGAGGGCAAGTTTGTTTTAGCCTATTTTGGGCCTAAGGTTTTGGGCATTTGGCACGTTGTTGGTGTGGAAGGTTACTAATGTAATTGCTTTATCTGTAAATTAAATTAATGTTATTTTCAATGACTGAATTCATTGAAATAAAATGATTTTTTCAGAATTTCTTTGATTGATCATTTTTTGGTAGTGCGTCATGTAGGTCTTAAATTTCAATCTTTATGGTCTTAAAATGTCTTAAAAAGGTCTTAAATTTGACTTAATGAAACCTGAATGAACCCTGGTGGTCAGGATGATGGTATAATGAGTCTTTTTAACATCCGTGAACTTCACTAAATCTTTAGAATTTAGTTTCAATATTACTGTAGCTCCAATTTCAAATGATTATTACTTTTAGATGGTGTTTCTAATTAGGAATTAATTATAACTATTTGTAATGTATTAATTTAGGTTGACCACACACTTGAAGATTTTAAGCCTGATTTTGAGCTTATTCCATAAAGGTAACTATATTCTCAGTGTCATGGCAGACTTATGCCTAAACTTAGGGGCAGTTGTTTACTTCTAGTTAACAGTTTATAATGTTTTCATTAGTATGCACAATTTGTGCAGTCTTCTGTAACTGAATGACAGGCACTTCGTGTAACAGCAGAGCAACCTTCAGCTATCATCTACAATGAGTTCAGTTCGTGAACTCAATTGCACAGTAAACCAAACATCCCAGAAAACCTGAATGAGTTCAAGTAGATTAGCCTATGCTGATTTCATATAACAGAAAAAAAAATAAAAAAATAAAAATAAATAAATAAATAAAATATTGTTAAATACATGCAGCTGCTATTTCAATGATGTATTGCTATGTTCTTCGTTACCTCACCTTATGGAGATTTAAAACTGGGTCATTGCTCTGGAAATGAAAGAAATGTCCAAAATCAGTGGCCTAATAAAGATTTTTGCAACCTTTTGTTATTCTCTGCCATGCGTTCTTTTGGCCATCTGTCACTTGGTACCTGGATATGATGATCACTGATATAAATGGACAATTTATTGCATGTTCTTCATGGGGCTTTAATTAGGGGCACCTTTGACCTCATGAAATTTGGGGGAAAAAAGTTTTTAAACTGTTCGATATGTGTCAAAACATATATCACAAATCCTGGAATAAAGATGCGATTATGGCCTTGATTTGCTTTTAATTACTGGATGCTTGGTATAACGTGTGATGGAGTGAACATGTGATATTTTGTGAGACAGTAACATTTTGTCTTTGTACAAAAAGATGGGCCATGATCTTGCCAACAACAGTTTGCTAGCAGTCCCTTAAAATATGAAAATATGACACATAAGAAAGCTTTCCCTATACCCCCCCCCCCCCCCCCCCCCCCTGGTTGTTGTTGTTTTTTTTTGGTTTTTGTACTATAAACAAAACTCACAAACCCTATCAACCAAATCTCACACACCCCCTATCAACCACATACTCTCTCTCTCTCTCTCTCTCACACACTCACACACACACACCTACACACACACACACACACCCTATCAACCAAATACTCAAGCAACACACTACTACAGACCAAGAGCCAAGCAACCACCCAGAATCTCCTATCAACACTTTATCAAACACCCAGCACATCTATCTATTCTGACCGAACTGACCAAACTATTTAAAACAAGACTTTAAATTGGCTTTATGACAAGCCAGCATTAATTTGTCTTTCAAACTTTTCAATCTAGTTACTGTTTTTCTTGATTGCTAACACACAATTCCTAACACCATTCAACATTTTCTCACAACTATAAACACAATCTCAAAACTATACATCAACTTGCACAAACCTCAAACTTCCAGGTCAAAATAAAATGTTCTCTTCTGACAAAATCAAATGCACCACAATACAGTAGCCTATACTGTCAATTACAGTACAGTAAAAAAAAGAAAAGAAAAGTAAATTCAGCATCCTCTGCACATTTGGACAAATTTCATTACCGTATACAGTACTATTGCAATATATTGGTCTTCTGACACAAGACTATATCCCTAGGCAGACATTTCTTAGTTCTGCATAAAATACAGTACACATAAAAAATGGCTACAAAGAAAGTAGACAATCACAAGTTTGAGGGTGTTGCAACATGTGCTCCAGTTTACTGTACATAGAATAGTGAAATTTCCCTCATCTAAAGTACTGGTACTGTGTACTATAATTAGGTTAAAAACACTCATAAATTATTCTTTCAGCTCTCTCTCAGATTTTGACTAATGTTGTCATTTTAAACGTTTTGAGAAATGTGTCTTTGTTTTGAGAACTGTACGAATGGTTTGGGAAACTGAGTCAACTGAATCACTAAATGTGTAAGCAATTAAGAAAAACTAAAAAATGTTTTGATTCTAACTCTGATATTAGTTTCTGTGATCGGGATCTTCTCATTGATTTCATGTTGTTGTTTCGCCACATGGCAAAAAGACATTATGATGAAAGTGGAGCGGGCCGTCGGAGAATCAGCTCGCCAAAAAATTACAAAATGAGTCTCAGACATATTCGGATGGGACTGCATTTCTCAGAGGACCTCTGAGTTAGTCAAGTCAAGTCACCTTTATTTATATAGCGCTTTTTACAATGCAGATTGTGTCAAAACAGCTTTACATTGATAACTGTAAAGGGAGATAATCAAAATTCCCTTGCCTCTTCACTATATATCCTTTTTGAATGATTGACATGAGTGATTATAATAAGAGTGATAATCAATAATCAATATGTAACCTCTTTTATTATTAAACGGATTTGAGTGAATTGTTTTATATACATCCATAGAATGATTATGTGGCTGTTGAAATGTTCTTTTCAGAAGTTCTGCTGATGTCTGTGTCTTTGTCTGTCCAGTTGGAGACACTCTCACCAAGGTCACCCTAGTATCTGGACTACGTGACTTTTTCTCATTTTACAGTGTTATCCTGTCTCTATGTCCTTCTCTAAAGAATAAAGATGAATATTATATGTAATTCTCTACAGAACTGGAACATGTTATCTTATGTTTTGAGAAACCTTCCTGTTTACAGTCTGGAGCCTGGGCTGATATCAACCTTGGAGAAGATGTGAAGCTGTGTATCTGTGTATGTGTGCTAATAATCTGTGCAGGTCTGGACAATTGGTAGTTCGAGCTGGAGACAGAGAGACGCCATCTCGCGACCTTAAAGGGACATCCAGTCCCTAAATCTAGGGGTCCTTCGTCAGATTCTTGACGCCTGGAGATACGCTTCTGACTATCTGAAAACTTCTAATCTTGTCTATCTTCTCTTAACCAATCAGAATCCTTTTTACCTTAGTAATGACGTAGTTAGTAGTCTCTGTTAGAGTATAATTGTTGTGGAAATGTGAATGTATGCAGAGCGGCCTACGAACTCCTTGTGAGACCTGAAGCTGACTTCTGCTGATGAAACTGCAAACTGTTTTTCAGTAAAATTTCTTCGATTGATTGCATCTCTGACTCCTGGTCTTTCATTCAACATATCTGGTCAAGGGTCCTAAAACTGTTCGTTCCCCAACAGTTTATGGTGGAGAATGCGGGCATCGATCATTCTTTGGTGACATCCCTGGCTAAACAACAAACAAGGTAGGAAGTTGTTTTATTATTTGGTTAGGGCTGTCTGAGTGGAAGAGATTGGGGCAGGGGCAAAGCTTCACTCAGACGTGAGTGAGGAGTACCGTTGAACCGGATTTGGAGGCCGGGGAGGTACACTAATTATACTAGCTTATGATATTGATGATCATTGAATTTGGTAGTATAAGAAGTCGCTGAAGCCATGTGACGGCAGGCAGCGCATCGGACGCACTCCAATACAGGGACACAAAGTGATTAAGACACTGCGTGGTGTACAGAGGTACCCCTACAGGGAGTGTAAGGCACTGGATTTGGAGGCTCCAGTGGCACCGTGAACCTAACTCTGTCTCTTCCACATCAGATAGGGGGACCCCCGAGCTTAGTGATTCAGACAGTTAGGGAGTAAGTTATTAGTTAATTACAAAATAAAAAGAAATATTAAAATAGATATAGGGTTTCTTGTTTGCCTGGGATGCATCTGAAACGATTCCGAGAAAAGTAAAAATTAGTATGACCCTAATTGACTTGTACCAGTATATGTGACTTGGTGGTTTTGGAGAATACTTTGTGGTTTCATCACGTAGAAGTACAGCTTTTGTTTTGACCAATAACCGCCTCAAACCTATTGCTGCTAACTCTTTTTGTGTGGGTTTCAACTGTGATCAACAATGGCTGACAAAGTAAATAATTTGATCAGCCCTGATACAAATAATGAGATAAAAGAGAGCACTCGCTGTAAACAGCTTTGCTCTGAGGCCCTCACTTCAAAGAAATATGCAGAGCTAATCAAGAAAATGGTTAGTCAGGGCTTTGATTCTGATTGGAATGTGGTTCAACAACTTGACTGGCTACAGACCAAGAAAGAGCCAGAAAGATTCAAATTTCTAGCTGTTTGTTCTTATTCTTGGATTTGCAAAATGGGAGGTGTACCTTTAACTTCTGAAAAGAAGATCCCAGACGTAACTGAGGGATACATGAATGAACATCAGAAGAAATGTTGTTTCAACTGCAGAAAGACGTCAGTACACTATTTTTCAAGTTCAAGTCCACCGACGTTAATCTACTAACTCCCCTGAGTGCTTTGTCGGACAAAATGGCAGATTCAGCATTATGGTTAGATGGCCTGTCAGTCAAACCCCCGGTGAAGGATCAGCTGACAGGTGTGATGATCAGTGGCTTTGAGTTTTTACCTTCATCATTAAGGTATGGGCTGAAATATGGATAGAGTTTGTCAGTGAAAGTCTGACCAGTGAAAGAGTAGATATGAGATCTGGAGTCCACGTCATAAAAAGAGACCAGACCCTCCTCATAATCCACAAACACTCCCACCTTCTCAGGTTTCACTCTCAGAGATAAAGAGACAGATGAATCGTCACGAGCTGCATATTGATTCTCATTTCTCAGAATCGCAGTCCAGTATCCATTATCAGGAGTCAGTGTGATTGACCCCTTCCTGTTAATGGATTCTCTGGCCACTCCTAAAGTCCATTCAGTCTTTCCCTTCACCTGCACCTCATAGTAAAATCTCCCTGAACTGAATCCCTGCTTTGCCAGAACACAAAACCAGACATCAAATCTCTTTGGGTTTTTTGGGACATTCCGCTCAATGTGTCCATGACTGACTTGTTTTCCATCATCAGACAGGATGAGATATGGATTCGCCGTATCAGGATCCAGAGTCACATCCACTGAGAGAGATCAGACATTATCAATCAACTTCAGAACATTTTCATGTGTGTAAAACACATTATAATCAAAAGTATTGTGAGTGTATTGGTGTCAATCTCACTGTACCTGCAAACTTCTGCACAAACTTCAACACTGTGAACACAGATGACAATGTAATGATTATATGCATTATTTATAAGAATAATTTCAGATTAACAGTGAGTTTATCTCTATTAACAGCATCAGTAGAATGTAAATGTTGATCATCAGTTTGTGAAACAGAATGTGTTTAACATTAATGCACTTACAATGAAGGTCTATGAGACGATCATAACAGAGGGTTTAAAAGCAGAAATGTCAAGCTTGTATTTTTACTAAAGCTGTAACAATAAATATTTTTGTTGTTAAAGTCCCCCTGTAGTCAATAATTGTATCCCTTAAACTCATCTTTGATCACCAAAATGACACATTTAACCCTTAAATGCATACCTCGGGTCTTTAGTGACCCGGGACGTCATTCACTACCCTCCTCCTCGTTCATTTTTTAAAGTTAGACATCAACCTTCCTGGTATTCCTCAATCAATTCATTATAAAGAATATAACAAAAAAAAAAAAAAATCATAAAATTATAAAAGAATGCCTATTTTTGTATTCATTTTTTGTAAAAACTGTATAGGGTCGCTAACGACCCGAGGTGTGTATGAGTGTAAGTATATTTTTTTCTGCAGGACAATAATTGAATCTTAGATGATGGAATAAGTGCAATTTACCTTTATTCCACAAGGTGGCAATGTCTGATACACAATGCTGAAGTGACGACTCATTTAGACAGAAAACGAAATAATAAGAAAAACATGAAATGGCTCAGTGATTTACTGCAGAGCAAGTACTGAACGCAATCAAATATGACTGTAACTGTTACAGGATGAATCTGGTGAAGCTGTTAGCGATCAAAATATTGATTTTGAAGATGTTGAAAATTATATAGTTTTGAGATCGCGAATGGGCTCATATTCGTGACCTCAAACATAAAACTAGCCCATTATTTGCTGAATTTACTGGGAAATGAGCTTTGACGAGGACAGTGATGATGGCATAAAACATCTGCTCAAACTGAACCCTTTCAAGCTCCAAAAGGTAACAAAATATGATTTGTTTTATTCTTCTGTAATTGTTACTCTAATATCAGAGGAGTTTTGTATTATTGTGACAGGTAGAGATCCTTCCGTGTTAGATATAGATCCGGGTCGATAAAGACCCGAATATGTAAGAATGATTGGCGAAACAGTCATGCATTTAAGGGTTAAACACATTTTTCTATGAAAAAAAACAAAACAAAACAATAGTGCCTCAAACTATTTTAGTGCCTTAAAATAGTAACTCTACACTATTGCTTTATTTAGTATATGGGGATTTATGAATATGCTAATTAGCCCAGCCTCCACTCGCATGAGCTCAGAGATCCACTCGGTCAACTTGCTGAGGTAAACGCTGTACAGGGGAAAGAGAGGACAAAACGTGGATCAAAAGGAGGCGTAAGACACAGACTGGAAACAACGGATCAGAGTTTTTTTTGCCCGTCATTACCCTGTCAAATGAGCAGTCAGTAAGCAACAATATATAATATTTTTACAGTTAAAAAGAAAGCACTGAATACAAATAGTGAGACTGACCTAATATATCAAAAGCAAAGTGTTGGTATAAAAAACTGCCTATGAACATGATTTCAAATGAAATAAGGTGGTTGAATGTTTGCAAAAACAACAATAAAAATTAAGTTATAAAAGTTTGTTATAAACATTATTAATTAAGTTATAAAATTGACACAATTGTCCCACTATCATGTGCAGGTGTAGCATTTTGCTCCCTTGAACAGGTCATAGAAACACAATATGAGTTTTAAATTCATGATTTAATATTATTGAGATTTTTATTTGTGTAATGTTTTAATTATAGATGTTTATTTATGTAAATGCTGCATGACTGTGACATGTTTATGCGTGTGCGCTTCAAATGTTGTTCAAACCCTATAACAGTACTGCGCAGAGGGATGTTACAATAGCTGTGTTGCTGCAGCAGGAATGAGGCGTAAACAGACTTCAAACAAGTCTGTTTATTTATTAAACTAGGAAACAGAACGAGAAGGAACAGGGAGGAACATGGGAAATGGAGTCCGGGACAGGCGTGACTGTAACAAGGGAGAATAAGAGAAATAGAGGAGATGGGGAGGAGGAGAGATGCTGGAAGAACTGTCGCTGGGATGATGCTGTGACTACGCTTGTAATGATGATCAACAGGACTGAATGTTTAGGCTCCTCCTGAACCTACGTTTGGAGCTACATATAAATCTGTTAAGAGTCTTCTGACCTTTCATCTCCCTGCCTAGCTGGTATGGTCACATCAATTGTAGATTTAAGAATAAACTTTATAGAATTGTGTCAATGGCAAGTAAAATAGTTGGTAAACCCCAGAAGTCCTCAACATGACTTTTCACAGAAAGGGTAAGGAAGAACCTGAGGAGTTTTCTAGAAAATCGCTCCCATCTTCTCTTCAGCCAGTTTGAGCTCCTGAAATCTGGGAGGCGCTATAGAGTCCCTCGGGCAAATAAAAATGTGTTCAAGAAGTCCTTCATCCCAAATGCCATTAAAATTCAGAAAAGTAACAGAAAATGACATTAACTATACTTTTCTATGTAATGTGACCTTGTCTGTTTTATTATTGCCTGTTAGTTTCTCACTAGATGTTTATGTGTTGTTATAGTTGTACCATAGTGATTCAGGATAAGACAAAAACATGGTTTGGAAAATTTGTTCATGATGTATATATAAATCGGTGAATTTTGAAAAAAAGTTAAGGACTGCAGCTTTAACTGATTATGACATGAGTTGAAGATATAACTTTAAGTGATTTTATAATAACGTGGTAATCAGCAACATCACAGATGCTTAAAATTAATTTAACACTTTTTTTCTTAGTATTTTCATAGTTAATGACAAAAACACTGTATTTGATATTCACATACCTGTTTGAGTGAGTTTTTCATTTAGCTGTTCCTTCAGTAGACTTAGAGAGTTCTCATCCACATCAGAGTTCTTGTGTAAAATACTGTACAGGGATGAGTACATCTACAGCAGGAGAGAGAAGACTTAAATATTACATTTATATTTATGCATTTGACTTACATTGCATTATACTATACATTTGATCTGAGAATGTGCAATCCCTGGGATCAAACCCATGACCTTGGCATTGCTAGTGCCACGCTCTAACCACTGAGCTACAGAGGAATTATATTCCACATTATCGCTGATGAGACAGATGTTCACAGACCTGTATGACATCAGGATGATCGTCAGTGTGTGAGAGCTGCTCCAGCTGAGTGATTTTTCTCTTCAGCTCAGTGATTTCCTGCTGCAGCGCTTTAATGAGATCTTCAGCCTGTTTCTCTGCTGTTTTCTGCTGTTCCTCCATCATCTTCAGCTCAGTGTTATTTCTCTTCAGCTCTTTAATGAGATCTTCAGCCTGTTTCTCTGCTGTTTTCTGCTGTTCCTCCATCATCTTCAGCTCAGTGTTATTTCTCTTCAGCTCTTTAATGAGATCTTCAGCCTGTTTCTCTGCTGCTTTCTGCTGTTCCTTCATCTTCTGCTGCTCAGACTGAAATCTCTAAATGGATTGGATCAGATCAGTGAAGAGTCAAAGACTATAGATAAAGAAAAACAGTTCACTCCTCTTAGTTATGAACAGAAGAAACTTCAATTCACAATTATGGTGGAATAGGTCCCGCCTTCTAAGTAAAAGAGCCAATCACTGATTGATCAAGTCTTTGCGACACTGCAGCTGCTGTTAGAAGCTCTGGTTCCCATAGAAACCTGAGACTCACGCTTATGACTGCACATGAGCATTAGCTTGTCTAGCCTGAAAAGTAAGCTTTTTTAATGCTATTTGAGCATAAGAAACAACATTTTTGGGACGGTTCATGTCAGATTGTGTTGCTGATTTGAAATGTTATTTAATTGCAAGTTAGACTAGCAGTTTTTAAGTTTTCAGGATTCACCCATCTTGGATGTTGAAATAGCTGTCTCTGTCAGCGGTGAGATTTGCACATGTGATAAATGCAGGGAGATAGTCAGGCTAACAGAGAGAATCTCATAATTAGAGACACGCATCCAAACTTTAATTAAGGATAGTAAGAATGCAAGAGCTTAAGATACTGTTTTGGATGCGACTAGCTCAGTGAACTCTGTACATTGTTCGGTTCCGGCTGTAGAGCCTGCGCAGTAGGGCAATTGGGTCACCATGAGGCGGCCTAGCCGCGGAAAACACCACTCTTCCATTCCGATTAGAACATCAAACAGGTTCTCCCCACTCAGTGACACACCCACTGAGAATCCTGTTGAAAGTGCCCTAGTAATTGGCGATTATATTACACAAAACGTGAAAATAGAGACACCAGCCACCAGCACCTGACATCAAAGTGCTGACTAATGCTAATCATAAACACTCTTAAGATTATTATTCACTTTGGCACTAATTATGTTCGACTTCGTCAGTCGGAGATCACTAAAATTAACATTAAAGAGGTGTGTGAACTCGCAAGTATGATGTCAGAAAAAGTCATTTGCTCTGGCCCCCTTCCTGTTCGTTGGAGTGATGAGATAATTAGCAGATTATCATCACTCAATATAGGTTTCATAGACAATTGGAAAGAAGTTTTTGGGGTTGAAAAGAGATGGTATTCATCCCTCCTGGGATGGTGCTGCTCTTCTCTCTAGTAATATAGCACATAGGGTTAGAGCTGAAACATGACAAACTGGGGTCCAGGTCAGGAAGCAACAGACAAACTGGCTAAACCGACCGTCTGCTAGCTGCCTCATGTCACAGAAGTCAGATAAATCCCAACACATAGAAACTCTTACACCTAGATATTATCACATAGAGACTGTGTCTGTACCCCTAATTAGTAAAAACAAAAAAATTCCAAACCCAAATGAGGGTAAAAAGTTAATTGATGTTACTGATAAACAAATGATAAAGCTTGGGTTGTTAAATATTAGATCTCTTTCTTCAAAAGCACTTATTGTAAACGATATTATCACAGACAATAATCTAGATGTGCTGTGTTTGACAGAAACCTGGCTAAAACCAGACGATTGCATTTCAATAAATGAGTCTAGCCCTGAAGGTTACGATTATTGACACAATCCTCATCAGAAAGGCAAAGGGGGAGGTGTTGCTGTAATTTATAGTAATATTTACAATATTAGTCAGAAGTCTTTCAAATATAATTCCTTCGAAGTGATGGTGCTTTATGTAACGTTATGTAAGATGACATTTGTGCTGGCTACTGTATAGACCTTATTTACCAGAGAAACAAGCACGCCGCCATCTTTAGAATATTGTCTTTGAACTTCCGTTTTGCATTAGCACTGTACATTTCTATGGCATCGCTGTTGAAGAATAATTAGCTGGTGAAGTGGATTTACCTGTTGTAGAGTTAATGAAAGCTATGGTGAGCATTGTAATGTTTAAAGCAGGTGTCTTAACAAATGTCAGTAGCCCGGGAAGATTTTAAAATGAGCAGTTCATTCATAAATACGTAATATCGCTGTGGAAATACAAACCGGAAGTCAAAAGACAATGAGCGCAGCGCTGAAAAGGGGCGGGGCTACATAAGGTCTATACAGGCCACCAGGACACCATACAGACTTTATCAAAGAATTTGCTGATTTTCCATCGCAGTTAGTACTAGCTGCAGATAAAGTCCTTGTTGTTGGTGATTTTAATATCCATGTAGATAATGATGAAAAAGTGACTGCATGTTGTTTTTCCTATATGGTAAATAATATAGGGATTTTGTATTGAACATAACTCTGGATCACAATGTCATAGAGACAAGGGGGCAGGCTCATTTTATTCAGGCAACCAATCAGTCTCTTAGGATCATTGTGAAGCTATCAAGCCTCACCCTAGTAACCATTTAGAGCACCCTAGCAACAAGTTCCATAGACTTCTACATATACATATAGACATAGGAATATCTCTGGATAGAAGTGTTTGACTCGGGGCAGCAAACGGCGAATCATGAATCACCTTTGACACTTCATAGTTAGCATCTTGCTAAAAACATGCTTGCAACATGGTAATCATATTAGCATCATGTTAGCAAAATGCTAATCATGTCAACATCTTTTGCTAAAAACATGCTAGCAGCATGCTAATGGTGTTAACATCATGTTAACAACATGGTAGTCATGTTAACATCATGCTAGCAACATGCTAATCATGATAGCATCTCACTAAAAACATGGTAGCAACATGGTAATCATGTAAGCATCATGCAAGCAACATGCTAATCATGTTAGCATCTAGCTAAAAACATGTTAGCATCATGGTAATCATGTTAGCATCATGCAAATCATGTTAACATATTGGTAAAAACATGCTAGCAGCATCCTAATGGTGTTTGAGTCATGTTAGCAACATGTGTATCATGTTAGAATTTTGCTAAAAACGTGCTAGCATGACAGTAATCATGTTAGCATCATGCTAATCAAGTGTGCAGAGTTTTGCCACTGCAAGCACCATTCACATTTTCTTCAGGAAATGTACATTCTAGTTCTTTTACTGCTCTTTTTTCTTTTTGCTTTCCATTTAAATCCTTTATTTGTTACTTTTAACTTCCAGCTGAACTGCTGAGACCATTGCATCGCAAACACCAAATCACCCCACACTCCTAAACCAATGCACTGACACACACACACACACACACACACACGCACACACACACGCACACACACACACACACTCACGGTGTATTGTGTAGGCATGATGATCAACACTGCTACCAACAGGACACCCAGACCAATAATCATCCCGTTTGAAATGTGGACGGTTCGAGATGAAGTAAAGAAACCATCATTAGAGGTGAGAGTCTGTAAAAAGAGAAAGATTCAGTTCAAGTAACACTTCTCGAAAGAAGGAAAGCTTGTTAGCCTTGGTAGGACAAGGCTCACAAAGCTTGTGCAAAGTTGTGGCCCAAAGTGCAAGAAGCTGAATGATTTTAATCAGATTTTCACTCACTTTTCTCGGCTTTACCGAGTGTTTGATCTCTTGAATCTTCTTCATTCTCTTCTGGATCATCTGCTGCTCGTCTGTCTGTGTCTGAACCAGATGATGAAACATACAAAAAAAAAACATATTTATCACTGAATTTATTGTTCGATTTTCTGTCATTTTTTTTTATTAGAATAGTAAATGTAAAACAAAATTAAAAAATTTTGTCTCCTGGCTTTTAGTCCATGTCTGTCAGCTTTGAAGGTAACATACTGTATGTTGCATTCTCAAAAGTTGACAAAATTAAATTTTAGGTGATTTATGAACCAACATCAACACACAGGAAAATTGCATTTCAAAGTGTTTTGTCTGTAACTCTTTACCTTCTTCTCTCGAATCTCCTCCTCTATAGGAACAGTGTTGTGAGTCCTGTGTTCTCCTTCAGTGCAGAACAGACAAACACATGTCTGATCATCTCTGCAGAACATCTCCAGAGGTCTCTCATGTTTCTGGCATATATAATCTTCCAGATTTTCCACAGAGTTGATCAGTGTGTGTTTCTTTAGACGTGGGACTCTAAGATGAGGCTCCAGATGATCATCACAGTAAGAGATTTGACACGACAGGCAGGACTTCACAGCTTTCTGCTTTCTTTCATCACAGATGTCACAGAATACCTCATATTCTCCTAGATCGAGCTTCTCCTTAAAGTGTTGAACAACCTCTCTGAGTGTTGAATTAATCTTGAGATCAGGACTTTTGCTGAATGTTTCTTTACAGAGTGGACAGAAGCAGGTCTGTGTGTTTGTCCAGCACTCGCTCAGGCAGGTTCTGCAGAAGTTGTGTCCACATGGAGTGGTGACTGGATCAGTGAACAATTCCAGACAGATGGAGCACTGGAGCTCCTGATTTAGTGCTGGATTACTAGAGGATGCCATGACTGAAAAGATAAGTAATGACAATTCTAATAAGTATTTTTATGCACAGGGTAAAAGTTTAGTTGTTTAGCACAGTCTACAGATGCCGTAACTACACCATTCAATGGCCAAAAAGTACCTTTCAGTAATTCACAAGTAGCAAAGTATACTAACAAAATATTTCTTTCCATGCAACCTCTAAATAAAGAGGACAACCAGTAGGTTGTGTAGCCTATATCTATGTGTCATGGACAAGCCATGCAACCAGATGCGTAGAAGGCATTAGAAGCTGTTGGAAACTATGGAGTACTATTAATCAACTACACATACTTAAGACAGTTACAGTTAGGGTTAGGTTAGGGCTACTTGTAATTATGCATAATTTACTGTTATTACTATAGTAAGTACATGTAGTAATCTGTAACTACGGCACTGTAATAAAATACCTGAGTTTAATTTAATTTGAATTAAACTCTTTGAATTAAAACCGATTTGAAATAAGAATAAGAATAATAATAAAAAATCTTTTATTAAATTATAAAAAAAAAAAAAAGTAAAATCATAAACAGCAACAACAATAAAAGCAATAGTTAGGTGAATCAAAGTTTTTCTCCCAGCCCTAATGTTTATATGCAGCAGTCGTCCATGAGGGGCTGCCGCTTTACTTTCATTTTGTAGTTTATTTTATGATTAAACTTTACTTCCAAAGTTCGCTCATTCCTGCTTCCTTCTTGCTTGAGCCTTTAACATTGTTACAGTTATAATGATTATTATCAGTTTATTTTTTCAGTTTATTTTTTACCAAATATCCCCAAATTTTATGCAGTCAAATAAAAAAGTTTTTTTAATCTGTAAATTTACTGTATGAGTTTGCAGTAGACATAAAATGATAATACAGTTTAATATCATTTATCATTATAAACATTTTTTTTTATTTTCTCAAATTAGTCTTTCTCTTAAAAGGAGTGGTGTATGTGTGGGTTAAACTAACTTTCGTGTCAACAAAACTTTCCTTTGGACATCGACTTCCTTTTTCTCTTTGTTTCTCTGTTTGATTTTTTCATCATCTTCGTGATCAAAATCTCCCGCTTCTTCTGCTGTGACTGAACCTCCAGATCTCCTCTTCTCTCCATCTTCTGATGTTTCTTCTCCTGCTTCCTCATGCAAGTCAGAGATAAGAAACTGGACCTGGTTTTCCTTGAGTATCTTCTCCACTCTTTCAAGTATCTCAGAGTGCAATCCTGATTTTCTTTCATCAAACTGAAGATGTTCATCTCCACACTCCTTTATTAATTGATGAATACAGTTATTGTTTATCTCTCTCTCATCAGTCAACACTAAAGTGTGTATAGGAGTCTCCTTACTGAATTCATTCAGCACATATTTCACTCTATGTCTGTTATTGTCACTGAAGTCGTTCTCCTGCAGTACAAGTATGATCACATGAGGTCCAGGAGCAGACAGATTCACACACTCTTTCACTCCCTGTGTGATCTGAGAGATTGACAGATTTGGCTGCAGCAGGTGAGAAGTGTTGATGACTGTGACGTCTCTGTCCTTCAGTTTTCCTCTGTGTTTCTCAATGTTCAGCTCTACATCAGCAGGTGCTTCACTCTCAAACGCTGCTCTTCCTAAGATGAAGTTTCCCACTCTGTTGTTTTCTGTTATATTCTTCCCCAGCAGAACAATCCTCAAATCACTCACTGGAACACAGAATACAAATAACAGTAAAACTCGACCCGTGATCCATGAACAGAGATATCAGATTTCAGATTGAAGGTAATGGACCAGATCAACAACTGCCATTGAGATGAGTGGAGATGTTAACACAATCTTACACTACCAGTCCAAAGTTTTTGAACTGCAAGAGTTTTTAAAAGAAGTCTCTTCTGCTCACCAAGGCTTGATTTATTTGATCCAAAATACAGCAAAAACAATAATATTGTGAAATATTTTTACAATTTAAAATAACATCTTGGTTACAAAAGTAACCCTCGTTCCCTGAAGGAGGGAACGGAGACGTACGTCAGGCAGATCAATGAATAGGAATCTCGCTAGAGAGGCCAATCTGCTTCGAGTGTAACTAAAACGAGCCAATGCACATTGGCATGTAATCATATGCAGCAGCTGCTCGCCTCGCAGTGTGGGTATATAATGAGCAGCAGGCGCGTTGCATCTTCAGGTTTTCACTTCGGAGCTGAACAGGTTAAGTGGCAGCATCTGCGGGGTCCAGCGACTGTGGCGACGGGGCGTACGTCTCCATTCCCTCCTTCCGAGACGTTCCCATTCAGTCGGTCAAGTTCGACGTACGTCGGACAGACCGACGAATAGGAATCCCTACCAAAGCGCCACAGGGGCTGCCCCCTTCCAGCGCTCTGTGCAAGCCTCCTGTACCCCCTTGCCTACAGACGGTAGGACAGGGCTAACACAGAGAGTGTCGATCACTGCTGTTCCCCAAGAAACCCATTCAGTGAGACTATTGGATAACACTGGGAAAGCGTACCCTTTCACTGGAAAGGAACGCTGCGGAAGCCACATCCTTACCCGAACAAGTTATGTGGAGAAGTACATATGGACTAACCCTGTAGGGCTGTACTACATATGGAAGAACTGGGGTGACTCCAACCTGATTAGAAGTGGGTTCTCCCAGAGGGAAAGACACAGGCTTCGTTTAGGAGCAACCATGGAACTACACATATGGGATCAGTGTAGGGTCACACATATGGTACCCAGCCTAAATCCAGTTCTCAAGGATACTACGGAATATAGGCCTGGTGCCAGACACGCCACCACATCAGCCACCGAAGGGAGGTCGGAGGACTCAACAGGGTCTGCCTTCTAGGGACTCTCTGGAATAATAAGCGCATGTAAGCGCAGCAAGCTGACACTAAGCCGAGGCCTTTCCGTCCCTCTGACCTGTGATGGGAACACGGGAGGAGACCGGCTTGACACAAAGGCTATAGAATCTAGCGATTGTGTTAGGTGTCGCCCAGCCCGCAGCTCTTAAATATCTGTCATGAGCCAGCGCCCAGGAGGATGCAACACCTCTCGTAGAGTGAGCATGCAACCTATGCCCCCATAAGGAACCTGACGACCAGGTCGTGCTTACAAACAGACTTGCTATCGATGTGGTCGTGTTATGCAGATATAGCGGCAGGACGGGAGGGGGACAGCCTACGCTCCAACCCTTGCTGCAAGAATGAAAGCACAGCTCTGATCGAACATCTTCGGGGGTCTTCTCGACGAACAGGTTCCTCTTCAAGGCGTAAGCACATCTCGTAGACAGTACACGTGCCAAAGTGATGGTGTTAAGTACCTCGGGGGGTAAGTCACCTAGAACCTTTCAGGTGGTTTAGGGCAAGGCGTACTGCTAGCAATTCGAGGCAGATGATGTGCTAATGCAATTGGGGGCCCGTCCAAACCTCTGATACTGTTGGGGAGGGAGCCGTCTCAGGGGTGATTTTTCACCAACTACTTAAACAGCAGCAGAGACAGGTGGCGTAATCTCCCCATGGTCTGTCGGGGGAAGCTCCCCCTACTAACTAAGAAGAACTGCTGGGCTCAGTCCCTGAAAGTGTCGCCGAAAAGGCCACCTTGTGAGATGGGAGAAAGCGTTTTTAGCTTGACAACCTCTCGCACCTCCGCAAGATAAGCCAGGGGGCGCTTCTGGACCACTGAGGTGGACATTATCTGGCCGAGGGCCTGCGCCGTGCCTTTGATCATGGTTAGACAACAAGCGCAGCTCAACCCCGGCTCAGAACTACCCTCATGCCTAAAGAGTGCCTTGACCTCACATGCAGGGTGGGTGTGGTTTGCGCACAGCCACCCCACCCAAGAGGGTAGTGAGAGAGGAAAAAACTTTATGCAGATTTTGGCACTTTTGGCATTCTATATTTATGGCACCAATATAGCTCCACACATAGTTTTCCATGAGTCAGCATAAGCACAAACCATTACAGTGGGTGGCGTCACCCTCATTTCCAGAGCATAACAGCCATCTCTCCGATGTTGCAATCGACATCTGACCCTCAGCTGGAGCCCTGAATGAAATGCTAGGTTCCCCTATGAGAAGGACCAGCAATCCAATCCAGAAGCTGCACAGCTTGCAATGCGCTAGAGAGGGAGGGGCCCTAGGGGGTTGGTTCCCCGAAGGAACCCCTCAACCTCAAGTCACCCAAGCTATTTCACCAAAGTAGACCTCTTTGCTACAATGGAGATTAGGCAAGGAGAACGCACATCTAGAGCACAGAGCGCTGGGTTGCCGTCACAACCCACACTGCAGCCTGACAGCTCAACGGCACATGACATGCAGAGGAGCGAGAGGTTTGCTCTCGCTGATCTCCATGGTCTCCCAGAGTGTCGGGCAGACCCGTGGCAACTGGCCAACAACAGAGGTGACTCAAGCTTCCCGGAGAAAGCAAAGTAATGACCAGTGACTGATACGTAAACATGAGCCGAACATCATTTCAGCACGCACCCAGATATGTGAAACAGTGATTGTGGCCGTCAGTGAGGACAGGAAACGACCGCATCCAGAAACACACAAATAGAATGTCATCTTTAAAAAGACGCAAGTTTTACTTGTGTAAGCTCTTTTAGGGACTTTACTCTTTTGCTGAAGCACACAGGGGATGGCTGCTGCGACTCAGACAGGGATTGTGTGCAGCCTGTCGTGTGCTCTCTCTCTCTCTTTGAAGGCGCTCACTCTTACCAGCCATAAAAATGGCTTTCAGCGCTCAAAAGTACCGTACTGGCTGTGAGAACAGCCTTCTGATGCTGTCAAAACAGCTATTTGCTCAATAATGGCAAACAAAACAATAAACAGAAAACAAAGAGAGGACTTCGACCCCGCTGCTGTGCTGTTCGCCCGCAAAAAAAGTTCAACCAAAAAGCTTGACTCGTCTTCTAGCAGACACTTGCTTGCAGAGAGCAGGAACAAACACTGTTTGGCTCCAAAGCAAAAAGCTGAAGAAGCAACTGTTTTGCATTTGAATCAAATATAATTCATTTCTGTGATCAAAGATGAATTTTCAGCATCATTACTCCAGTCTTCAGTATCACATGATCCTTCAGAAATCATTCTAATATGATGATTTGCTGCTCAAGAAACATTTCTGATTATTATCAAAATTGAAAACAGTTTTTCAGGATTATTTGATGAATAGAAAGTTCAAAAGAACAGCCCTTATCTGAAAATGAATGCTCTTGTAACATTATCACTACAGTTCAAAGGTTTGGGGTCAGTAAGTGTAAGAGATATAAACTTCCCTTTAGACACACAGTTTCTCAAGGATTTTGATATTTGCAGTACTGAATGTTATGATTTATCATATTTGTTGACTTACTATTAGGTCGGTCAATGGATGGACTTCCACATCTTCTTTGAACTGCAAATGAAATAACATGGAATTTAAAATTTGGAAAATTCTTTTACCAAATTCTGTTATCATCTTTATTTATCAAAGAAATAATTCACACAAAAATAACAGTTTGACAACATGTATTATTCCACCTCAGTACTATACTCTTTCTTTCAGAATACACAAAAAAATGGGGATAAATAAATAACAAATTATTTCAACACTATTTACATCTGCATAATCGTTTTTTTATTTATATGTTTGTTTTATTTTTACCACCAGTCATGTGCTTTCTTGTCGGGGTGATCTTTGCACTGTCTTTACAGACTTCTATTCAATTCAATAGAATTTCAATAAACATGGTATTTTATCTTGTTAAACACATTTATTTGGTCTGATTTGATTCTTACCTGAACTAGACGCCATTCCGTCCACACGGAACGTTTAGGTGTATGTGCAAAAAAGTTGTATCAGATTTTCGTCCAGAAGAATCAGGCGTTTTCACAGAGTACGAGGTCTCTGCGGAACAAAAGTGGGCGTTTCTGTATTTGTGGGTGTTTTCAAACTTGTAGGTGTTTATGCAATGAGAATGATCCCCTTCACCCGACCCCACCCCTAAATCAGGTAACGCTCTGAAAAAAACGCCTCTCTGTTTATGGCCTCGCCCGTCAATCATTAATGTCCTGCAGAGACATGTACCTGTTTTCAGAAGGTGAATCACGTTTCAAGCACTGATTTTTTTGACATAAAAAAAACGCAAAATAATGGCAAGAAAACTCATGTGCGAAACGGTTGCATGCGCACGCAGCGCGCTCAGTGTAGTCAGGTTCATTAACAATGACTCTTATTAACCGATTCTTTGTGAGCCAAAAACACACAGCGCAGCACACTGCATCATATCACTTACGAAATGTTATTCAATTTGTTCGTGAATCAGAAAATTACTGCTTCTTGGCTAACTGAGAATTCCTCTGAGAAATGTGATCCCATCCGAATATGTCTGAGATTCATTTCATAATTCTTTCTTCAAACATCAACCTTTTTATTCAAACACACTGAAACTAGTGATTACATCTGATATTCACTCACAGGTAAGTGACAGAAATGTAAGAGTTTAGTAGTTTAATTCCATGATGCAGTTTTATCCCAGGTGAAAAAAAAGGTTCACTTCTATAATGTACTTAAAGTGCTCTATTTTCGTGCACTAATTTTGTACTTAATATACTAAAAATTCTTCTTTAGTACTTTTTAAGATAATCTTAAGAACATCTAACTGTACTCAACTGTGCTATTTTGAGACACCATGAAATATGAACTTAAATGTGCTTTTATACTATCTTTATACTATCTCTGTATTTAAAAAATGTATTTAGATGCCACTTATCATACATTTGAACCCATAGTGTACTACAAGTGGTTAGAACACAGTAAGTACATTGAAAGTTCACGTACTGTAAAATAAAGTGCAACTGAACGTGTTACCATAAAGATTTCATGTCATCTGCAGTGTTTGTTTGAATGACATGAAACATTTTGAGGAATTTGTACTGCTCATGTATCCTACATTTACAGTACAACTGGGGAAAACCTTGTACTTTGTACTCCTTACAGTCTCATTTAGACTTTCAATTTATTCCTTGAAAGATAAGAAAGTGTACAATACAAAAAAGCTGCATTTCCATTCATCTCAATGGCAGTTGCATGGCTTGAAATCTAGAAATACAAAACCTAGAGGAGAGTCGAGAGAAGAAGGTAAAGAGCCAAACACTTTAAACACCTCATGAATGCAGTTTTTCATGTGTGTTGATGTTGGTGCAGGTCATATTGAAGGGTTTGTCACTTTTTTACATAAATCATCTAAAAATTAATTTAGTAAATTTTTGAGAATTAAATATTTTAAACACTATTTTAGGGTTCAATTCTCACTTTTAATAAGTTGCTTTATATATTAGCTGCATATTACTAGTATATTGACTGTTTATTAATACTTATAAAGCACATATTAATGCCTTATTCTACATGACCATATTCTACATCCCTTAATCCTACCCAATACCTGAACTTAAACACAACAAAAACGACCTTACTAACTATTAAGCAGTAAATTAGGAGTTCATGGAGGCAAAAGTTGTAGTTAAAAGTGAATATGTGTTTCCATTACTGAAGTGTTTTTGATTTTTTTAGTCAGAAGATGGAAATGTGTGTTTATCTCTGTATGTTTCATCATTTGGTTCAGACACAGACAGACGAGCAGCAGATGATCCAGAAGAGAATAAAGAAGATTCAAGAGATCAAACACTCAGTAAAGGCGAGAAAAGTGAGTGAAAAAAAATTAAATTAAAATAAAAAAGAGACCCGTCAGTAAAATCACAAAAAAGAAAGAAAGAGCTCACAGACGGGAAAAAGCTCTGGTGTAGATACTGGAGGAGCTGAAAACGATGAGTAGCCCTGATGCCTCCAGAGATGATCATTTCTGGTCCATACTGCCAGCAGGTGGCGCTATTGCACTGGTTTGTAGCAGTACCTCACTTTTTGAAATGAGCTCACAGATTCAGAAGAAACTGGCATGAGCGAGAATAACATGTTTAAAATATGAACGTGTTAAATGAAGGAGATAATGTCTGTCCATGCTACTGTAGATATTGATGGTTTAATCACAGAAGTGAAGAGAGAGGCGGTGTCAATGGAGGTAAAGCTGAAGACGAGAAACCACAAGCTGAACGGAGAGGTTTGTACAGGATGAAGATTCACTTCATCCCCTAATTATTGTATGTGTCTGACTTTACAGTATTTCATTTCTTTCTGCTTTCATAAATTGATTTAAGTTACAATAGCCTATGTAAGAATTTTGCAGTAAAATATCCAAAAACCACTAGGCCAGTGTTAGATATTTTGTTCACTTGAGTACTTGCAGTATCCCAAATGTTTGCAACTATTTGTAAATCGTGAGAAAATTGCAATGTTAACCAAGGCTCCGGGACGTTTGAGGAGTCGCCTGTCAATGGCGTCATTCCCGCGTTACCCTCGGTTTCCGCTTTTATTTTGTAGAAACCATGGAAACACCAAAGAACACCAAACGCTTTAATATTTACATGTTTTAATAGACAAGGGAACAACTGTTTGGATACATTTATAGATAGAAAATGATTTGTTGTTATATAGCTCAACACGTTTAGTCTTATTGTTTAAATCTAATTTTCTTGATTTTTTGCGAGTACCATGCTTTACCATGCCTCAGAGAAAAACACTGTTTTGTGAAGTAGCTAACATAGCATAATCAGATGCAGCTTTATTTTTAGTAACAGTAATACAGCATTTTCTCCATCATACAATACATTTTAAAATTAATAGCATGCCATTTATCAACACAATCATCCAGCATTTAATATGATATTGTAAAATCGATCTATCTTACTGCAGTGTGTAACAGTGTCTCACAGCAGCCGCCGAGCGAACGCACAGAGTAACGTTATAACATCATTTTCAACACACTCAAATGTATCTAATATGATAAATAGAGCTGTGTTACCTCATACTAACGACCGGAAAAGCGGAAGAGGCGCCGGCGACTGTGTCATAATAAAAGTCCCGCTGCTTGTGAGGCATGTGTTGATCAATCACTCCAGCTCCTCATTCAGCTCCACAACACTCGCTCCTGCTCTGCTTCATACTACAGTAACGTTAATAATCACATCCATGAACATGATTTCTGCCCGAGTCCTATCCCGATTGTTTTCTACCGGCTGTGAGGTGAAAACCTAAGATTCTGCACTCAAACACTCATCAAGCTGTGCCTTTGTTTTGAATAGACCTCTAGTGACCTCTAACGGCAAACAATTGACATATTGTAGCTTTAATTGGTAAAATTTGCAATTCTCACAATTCAAACTTCTACCTCAGTTCTAAACTGGTTTTTGGATCTGATTATAAATGCAGTGGTGGAACAACACTGTACCAAACTTGTTGAAGGGGTCATGAACTGCGTTGTGTTATTGCTTAATAATGTTTCCTGGGGTGCACTAATAATTTAAGTATATCTTTTTTTTTACATCAAATAAGTTCATAATTTAGAAATAAAAGGCATTTTTCCTACCCTGATTTTAGCCCTCTGATTTGAACGCTCTGTTTTAAGGGGCGTGTCTGCTGTGAGACTTCAGTGTAAACGCCCACTGCTGTGATTGGCTAATATCTTTCCATTTGAAAAGTATTCATGGGTTTCAGGCATGTGACTTTTTTGCTACGGCCGCAATCTTTAGGACCTACGCGTAGCATTTCTGTTAGATTAAACAGCTCAATCAGCTCCCTAGGTCGTGAATCAGCATATCATGAAAATGAATGTGGCCGACTCCCTGATCAGTGCCATTGTTTAATGACGTACGCATTGTTGAAAAATCTCTCGGCTTCCGTATACCGAAGGAAGTGCGTTTATTGGTGTGCTCTTGCTCTGGGTGATGTGTGTGTGCGCACGCTTATCAGGGAGAAGTGCCTATACAAGGAATTCCACTTTTTATTACATGATAAAGGGCCGTGCTTGAAAAAAATTCTGCGAGACATGTCCACAACCGGAACTTGTATATTTGGCACAGAAATACTCTGTCATATGTTCAACTCGTATTTTGACCATGTTTAGCATGAGAATCCAACTCTTTAACAGTGTAAATAAGTCAGAATACATGAAATAGTATTAGACATCCCCATATAATAACAAGTAAGAAATGTATGTACATAAATGTGTGTGTGTGTCTTCAACTTCTGGTTGTGTGTGAGAGTATCAGTGTGTCCAAGAACTACTCCTTGTTTTGTCTAGGCATCTACATGATGTGCACATAATGGAAAAAGCCCAAGACACAAAGAAAGCCAAAAAGTGAAGCCCCAGAAATAAGTTATTTAACAGTCTCCTTGGTGATTGGAAAGATGTCACACACCAAAATAGCACTTCTCACCACTGACGAAAAGCAACGGTAAAATATATTCTTTAGGATTACTCATTTTTACTATCAAGCAAACTGCTGACTTCACTAAACTCTAGTAAAAACTGACATTCACATCTATCTCATACACTGGCGAAGCTCTCAAGGCATTTAAAAGCATGTGACTACTGCTACTTCACCTCAGGACGGGTTGATGTTAACGTTACACGAATAGCACGTATCTCTGAATGGAATTGTCAATAATGTCTGTAAAGCACATCTCTTGTGATGTCAGTCGTGATACTTACATTAAATAAAGTCTGGAGTGTTCTGCAGGAGTCCAGTCATCTCTCTTATCAGTAAGACAAAATAAGGGACACCCATTCACGAGTCACGACCCTCAACAATATTGACATATCAACAATAAACCATGAAAACACATGAGATCAAGTATGTGAACTTGCAACAGAACACATTTTATATTATTCTTTTACATTTGAGTATACAATTCTGCAGCTGTTACCTGGAGGGGATGAATTTTTAATTTATTTACTTAAATTAGGACTACATTATTATGTAATTTTTGTCCCATTGTTAAGTAATTTAAAACTGTTTTAAATGTCATAAATTGTATATGACAGATATTTATTATGTATGTATATGATTAATATGAATAATAAATCAAAAACAGTAATTTATCTGTATATATATATAATGATTATCCGTCTAATAACCTTGGATAGTGTATGAAATATATGTAACAGGGTGGTATTAGAAAATAAACTCCCCCCCAAAAAAATGTGTACTTCCCCTTTAAGAGAGCGGCCGCTGATGATGAATGATGATGAAGTGTGCGATACAAAGAGTAACAAAGAATATACACTAACAAGAAGCGACACTCAATATAATGTTCCATTGCAACACCGGCACCCAGCAGCAGCTCTGCGTTTCGCCATTTTGGGGTGAAAACGAGTCATCAGTCCACTAGTTTCTATGGCAATATCAGCTGCTTTGTTAAAACAAAATGTACGTTAAAGCTGAAATCCAACCTGAATGATGACAACACAGAATAAAATACTATCACTAGAGATCATAAAATCCTTTTAACAGCTTATTTTACATACTTTGTGTTTAAGTCTTCCACTTTTTACACAAAACCTTTGCTCTCTAGAAACCCAGTCAGTTTGGGTTAAAATTCTTTCAAAGATCTAGTATTAGTATTATAAACACTAAATGAATACAACATATGAAATTAAATTCAGGTCATGCATCAGAAAAATTGGGAATGTTGGACAATAAATATATGAATATAACAGCTTGATTTTGGTGTGTTGTATAATGTCCGTTAAAGCAAAAGTGTGAATTATGGGATAATGGACACAGCAATGCATCATGTGTTATAAGATTGTTATTTTTGTAGCGTGATCCATTAAAACATACAATAGCCTAAACCTATATACATTTTAATTCAGACACTATTATTACTATTACTATTACTCCACTAGGTCTGATCTATATTGTTCGCTGCAAACATGATGATCTTAAATTTATTAAATTACTATTAATAAATGTGTAAAGTTGTAGGCTAACTACGTTACCTCAGATGGTTGAATGGTTGGATTCCACAACTGGTAAAATTAAACATATATATGACAATACAACATTTACTGTAGGAGTCATATAATTTACTGATGATTTCATTTAAAAAAAACTGTTCTATTGCGCTTCTGATTTGGCAGTGAAATTCACAGATTTTGGGTGCGTAAGATGTGAAGGATTCTGTGGTCCATTTTCACCCCATAATGGCGACCGCATTCTTGGAATTGAGAAACATAGTCATAGTCAATAAAATAAAAATAGCAAATTAAATACTGAGTAGTGAACAGTAGGCTACTTTTATTTATTTATCAGTTAACACCATATCAGTGTCAAAGGCTATATTCATGGCAAACTCAAGAGTAATAAATGTAACCCTGTGAATATTTGTACACCTTTATTTTATTTATTTTCATTTTTTTTTTTTTATTTCAGTATTGTACATACATTGGATTTTTGTATTTTATGTACAGAGGTATTTCAAATCCTAACCAATAAGATATTTCATGGGGTTATTGGTATGTTCGCATGCAACCAATCATAATGGATGGGGGGAGGGGCGACGAACGCGAGATGGCGAAACGGAAGAGACAGAGTCTGCGTCTCAATGTGCATAATATCCATCCTAAATAGTATGTGACAACTAGTAATATTCAATACTATTTAGTGCAGATAGGGTGGATAGTATGCACATTGGGATGCAGGGAGAGTTTGATGAGGAGTTGGTAAATCTGTAAAGTTTATTTAGCGACAGTATTTGTGTCCTATATCAGATACAGATAACCTATATGTATATATTTTGACAACGGGAAGGTTTTCCATGGGTTAAAAAAAAAACTAAAGGGATTAGGTCTGCTCTGTCCATCGAAACAGCCGCCATATAGGCCTAAAAAAGAAAAAAAGAAACCAAATACAATTCTATTTTGTAATTTTACATTAACAATGTAATGTTCTATTTATCAAAACCAAGTCAATCTCATCAAGTTAGTGTTATAAGCATTTCTACATTCATTCCAAAATAATAACTAAAGGCAATAATAATTTAAACAATATATTTTATTTGTGTAATGTGGTTTTTCTTTTTAATTGTCAACCTAGGATATTTTGGATCATCAGTCATGCTCCTTAAACACCGTCTGTCACAGACACGAATTGTATTTTTTAATTTCATCAAGCTGATTGCACTAAAAAACCCCGCAGTCAGCATGATTTCAGTCCATTTCAAGTTTGATTTTTACATGACATAAAGCGGTGATATCTAACTGGATGATCTGTTTACTTTTCAGTTAGTCTTCCCATTGATTCCATCATTTGTTCAGTCAAACCTACGTGCGGAACGCGCACATCAACAAGAGGCGGGATTTATCGCACAAACCAATCATATCCAATCATAACCATTTACATCCAATCATAGCACGATGGAGACATTGCCTCCTCTCACGTGACTTTCCCCCATTCATTCTCAATTACCCCCCACAAAACCCACCGCCGAGGGTCTAATGCTGCGTTCACACCAAACGCGAATAGAGCGTCAAATTCGCGTCTACCGCGTCTAGTTTGCCGCTTGAACATTTTGAATGCATTCGCGCGTCTAGAGCGAAATAGACGCGCGTAAAAAACAAGCGTTTGAAGCGAAATTGACGCGTGTCCGAGGCGAAATCCGCTTCTTGTGGGAGGGGCAAGTGCTAGGCGGTTGTCTGTTTGCAAGATGGCTGATGTTGATCGTGCGTTCATCGAGAGAGCTACCGCTTTGTATTTGCTCTGGAGAGCAGAACAGCGGCGTAGGGGTCAGCGTCGCGGGAAGGCCGCGGGTCGATAAACGTGTACGTGACTCAAAAGTAAAATGTGTATTTACAACTTACCAGGTAGCCCAATCTCCTCACCGACACTCTTCCAAGCGAGGTCCTTTTTATTCCTGTCTGAAGTATGAACTTGTGTCATAAATCTCTGGGTGACTGCTCACTGATAATATCAGTCGTTCCTCCATTTTGAATGAGTGACTCCGGGCGGGCCTGCCGCCACAGCAGCAAGCAGGCTCCTGATTGGTTAACGCGGCGCGAATTTACGCCAAAGTTCAAATTTTTCAACTCGGGCGCCAGACGCGAATTCGCGTCAAACGCTAAATGCACAAAAAGCACCATTCGCGCGTAACGCTTAATTCGCGTCATTCGCGCGAACTAGACGCGCGAATGAGGCGAATTCGCGCCTTCCGCGCCGCGCTAAACGCCTCATTCGCGCCGCAAGACCTCCAGACGCGCGTAAACGCGTCTTTACATTGACTTAACATTGAAATCATTCGCGCCAGACGCTCTATTCGCGTTTGGTGTGAACACAGCATAATGGTTTTCTATGGTTTTCTATGAGAGGAAAACTCCTCTGTGTAACTTTACCTGCGGGTGTCGCTGTTGGGTAGTGTTCCTTAAGAAATACGCGTGACCTGCGCTCTTTTTAATGTCATAATTTGTAATATTTGTGTTGTTTTATATGTAGTATGGATTATTTTCTCATCCTATTTTTTTGAGGAGGCACTGCCTTCTTGCCTACTCGGAGGAAACGCCCCTGCTGCTAGCATATGGTAAACGTGAACTGTTTATGCTGAAGGAGATCGCAGGCCTTTGTGCGTCAGACTCATCGTCTATTTTCGATTGTGTGACGCATCAGTTATTTCAGTTGGACTGTCCCCGTGCATCTGAAGCAGAAGAGGATCAAAGCATCATGTAATCTCTTCTCGGCGCGACTTGGAGTGTTTTGCTGTAACAACTGAGTGAGTAGCTAACCGGTTTGACGGTGTACTTTAAAAACTGCGTCATCTGTTTGAGTCACCACCGAATAAGGGCCCCAACGAAATCCAAGCGCTTGGTTTACAAACAGTTGAGCACTTATAAGTGTGAATGTATAATTTAAGTTACAGTTTGAATTCATAGAGGTTTACAGCTGCAATTTATAACTGATATCATTCACCTGACTGCAGTTTATTTTGCCCTGTGTCTATATCATATAATTTACATTATTTAAATGAAGGGGTTTCATTTGATTTTTTTTCTAAAAAGAAAACTAATATTTTATTTCTGTTTTAAGTTTTAGAGCGTTTTGTTTGGCAAAAAACAAAACAAAAAAAAAATTCTCTTTGTTACTACTTTTGTATTTGTTTCACTGTATATTTGCATTTAATAATTTGATTACAGTGTAGTTTATAAATAAAACAGCCCATAGCAAATAGAGAAATTCATTTTATTTAATTAGGAGAACAGTGTACATAATCTATTTTCTTGGTGTATAGTTGACACATTTTTGGAGGCACCGCCAGCAGATTATAACTTTCCAGAGAAAACCCAGCTTACTCACCATCAATTGCTGAAACCCAGGTCTTGATGATTTAACAGTAGTGTTACATAAAATTTACAATAATCATAATATAAATATATTTTCAAAAAAACTCAAGAATTTCGACAATAATGCAATGGACAGTGCAATCAAATAATAATAAAAGTTGTATATTAATATAATGATATGATATGTAATAATAAATATCACATATAATATATTATATATAATATAATAGGTACACGAGGAGTCTTGGAACTGCAGAGCACAGGTTTTCTTCATCCCTCCTTGAGGTTTGTGTTGTCCTGGTTCCACTGGCTAAAATAGGGAAAAAATATAAATGAACCACGATTAGATGACAGACAATCAAATCACCTGCTCTTCAGAGATGAGTCGGTTTAGGTTCACTGCATTTGTGATTTAGATTAGTTCATAATATAAACTATAATATAATATAATCTCAGAACTAAACACTAGACACTGAACTAAGGACAAACAGGAACTTATATACACTGATAACAACAAATAAATGTTGATGTTGTTGTATATACACTGATGATTAACTCAAATGACATACAGCTGTGATGAGTAGTGCAGTGTCCATGATGACTGATTGTGGTGGGAAAACGTCTCGGTTACGTATGTAACCCTCGTTCCCTGAAGGAGGGAACGGAGACGTACGTCAGTAGTGACCGACGAATTGGGATATCGCTAGAGAGCCCTATCAGCTTCGAGTGAACTAAAACAAGCCAATGGAATTGGCGTGCGATATTTGCATAATGCGCACCGCCTCCGACAGGTGTATCTAAATAGGAAGCAGATGCAATCGCACTCTGTTTTTCGCTGAGGAGACAACTGGTGTCCGCACAACAGCGAGGGTACAGAAACTGTGGCGACGGGACGTACGTCTCCGTTCCCTCCTTCAGGGAACGAGGGTTACATACGTAACCGAGACGTTCCCTTTCAGTCGGTCACGTTCGACGTACGTCAGTAGTGACCGACGAATTGGGATCCCAAATAAAGCGCCACAGTTACGAAACCCCTTCCAGTGCCCAGTGCAAGCTCTAGCCACCCGTCGCACCAATTGGGACGGTGAAGGGGGCGAGCTTACGCCGAGAGAGTCTACTGCTGTTCCGACATACCCACTAAGTAAACTAGACTACACTGGGGAAGCGAACCCGTAGGGGATGCTGCGGAGGCCACTACCTACCCAATGGGGGAGGAGTTTACGTGGAGAATACACATATGGACTGGCCCGGGGGGCAGTATGCATATGGAATCCCTGGGATGGCTCCACCTGGGTAGGGGGAGACTCATCTGACAGGTGACAGCAGAGCTGGCTCTGCTAAGGGAAAGACACGGACTCGGCCCGTAGGGAGTTTTAAACCGTGGATGAATACACATATGGGACCGCTCACGTAGAGGAGTCACGACATATGGGCCCCAGCCAACAGACAGCGTCAGCGACGGATGTAGGCCTGGCATCAGACACTCCGCAATGTCCGAGCCGAAGGGGGAGGCGGAGGAACTCGACAGGGTTCGCCAAGCGGGGAACACGACTGGAGTAAAAAGTATGCACGTATCCGGCCAAGGGGCGGGAATGGCATTGCAAGCCGACACTTAGAGCGGGTACAACACGTCTACCGACTAGTGGATGCGAGTACACGTGAAGATACCAGCTCTACACGTAGGCTATAAAACCTAGCAAACGTGTTAGGTGTCGCCCAGCCCGCAGCTCTACAGATATCTGTCAGTGAGGCGCCATGAGCCAGCGCCCAGGAAGAGGCCACCCCTCTGGTGGAGTGGGCTCTCAACCTGAGCGGGCAAGGCACGCCCTGGGATTCATACGCCAAGGCGATGGCATCCACTATCCAGTGGGCCATCCTCTGCTTGGAGACAGCCTTTCCCTTCTGCTGGCCTCCGTAACAGACAAAGAGCTGATCTGAGGTCCTGAAGCTTCGCGTTCTGTCCACATACACACGCAGAGCGCGGACGGGACAGAGCAAAGCTAGGGCTGGGTCTGCCTCCTCCGAGGGCAGCGCTTGCAGGTTCACTACCTGATCTCTGAAGGGAGTGGTAGGAACCTTGGGCACGTATCCAGGCCGGGGTCTCAGGATGATGTGAGAATCACCGGGCCCGAACTCTAGGCACGCTTCGTCGACCGAAAACGCATGCAGGTCCCCTACCCTCTTAAGGGAAGCCAATGCGACCAGAAGGACAGTTTTCAGAGACATTAGTTTCAGGTCGACTGATCGCAAGGGCTCAAAGGGATGACCCCGGAGAGCTGAGAGAACCAGGGTCAGATCCCAAGAGGGTACGGAGGAAGGGCGAGGAGGATTCAGTCTCCTTGCCCCCCTCAGGAACCTGACGATCAGATCGTGTTTCCCCAGGGACTTACCCTCAACTGCGTGGTGATGTGCAGCGATAGCGGCAACATACACCTTCAGGGTGGAGGGAGACAGCCTTCGCTCCAACCCTTCTTGCAGGAAGGAAAGCACAGATCTGACCGAGCATGATCGGGGGTCCTCTCGGCGAGAGGCGCACTATTCGACGAACAGGTTCCACTTCAGCGCGTAGAGGCTCCTAGTGCAAGGAGCTCTAGCGGAAGTGATGGTGTCTACGACCGCTTGCGGGAGATCACTCAGAACCTCCGCATCCCGTCCAGGGACCACACGTGGAGGTTCCACAGATCGGGACGCGGGTGCCACAGGGTGCCCCGTCTCTGAGTCAGGAGGTCCTTCCTCAGAGGAATCGGCCAGGGAGGGGCTGTCGCGAGGAGGATGAGGTCCGAGAACCAGGTCCGAGTGGGCCAGTACGGAGCCACTAACAAGACCTGCTCCCCGTCCTCCCTGACCTTGCACAGGAGTTGTGCGAGAAGGCTCACTGGGGGAAACGCATATTTGCGTAGACCCTGGGGCCAGCTGTGTGCCAGGGCATCCGTGCCGAGCGTGCCGCCGTCAGGGAATAGAACCACTGGCAGTGGGCAGTTTCTGGGGAGGCAAACAGGTCTACCTGGGCCTCGCCGAAATGCTGCCAAATCAGCTGAACCGCCTGGGGGTGGAGCCGCCACTCGCCCGCAAGTGGAGGCTGCCGTGACAGCTCGTCGGCTGCACGGTTGAGCACACCTGGGACATGAGTGGCCCGAAGGGACCTCAGTTGCTTCTGACTCCACAACAAGAGATGGCGGGCGAGTTGCGACATGCGACGGGAGCGTAGACCACCTTGATGGTTGATGTACGCAACGGCCGCAGTGCTGTCCGAGCGGACCAGTACGTGCTTGTCTGACAGCAGCTCCTTGAAGCGGCTCAGTGCAAGACATACTGCTAGCAACTCCAGGCAATTGATATGCCAATGCAGCTGAGGCCCCGTCCAAAGACCCGACACTGCATGCCCGTTGTACGTGGCCCCCCATCCCGTGGCAGAGACGTCTGTGGAGACCACAGCATGCCTGGACACTTGTTCGAGGGGTACTCCGGCCCGCAGGAACGAAGGATCCGAGCACCGGATGAGGGTGCGACGGCAGCTCGGTGTCACGGGGACACGGAGCGTGCCGCGCTGCCACGCCCATCTCGGGACCCGGCCGCGGAGCCAGTGTTGAAGCGGCCTCATATGGAGCAATCCGAGCGGCGTTACCGCGGCTGCAGATGCCATATGCCCCAGGAGCCTCCGAAATACTTTCAGTGGGGCCGCTGTCCTGCGCTTGAGCGTGCTCAGGCAGGTCAACACCGACTGGATGCGTTCCTCGGTGAGGCGCGCAGTCCGGGCGACCGAGTCTAGCTCGAGACCGAGACAAGAGATCCTCTGCCCGGGGGAGAGTTGCTCTTGTCCCAGTTGACCCGAAGCCCCAACCGGCTGAGGTGAGCTAAAACCATATCCCTGTGTTCGCACAACTGCGCTCGCGAGCTGGCCAGGATCAACCAGTCGTCGAGGTAGTTGAGAATATGAACGCCTTGTTCCTTGAGGGGAACAATGGCTGCCTCCGCATCCTTCGTGAAGACGCGGGGCGACAGGGCCAGCCTGAAGGGTAGGACTTTGTACTGATATGCTCGACCCTCGAACGCAAACCGTAGAAAGGGTCTGTGGCGAGGCAGAATCGAGACATGAAAGTACGCGTCCTTCAGGTCGATCGCTGCAAACCAATCCCGGGGACGGACGCATTCGAAAACGCGCTTCTGCGCATCTTGAACAGCAACTTGTAAAGGTACCGGTTCAAGACGCACAGATCCAGGATTGGCCATAGCCCACCGCCCTTTTTGGTACAATGAAGTAGGGGGCTGTAAAACCCCGACTTCATATCGGCTGGAGGGACCGGCTCGATTGCATCCTTCGCCAGGAGGACAGCAATCTCCGCCCGGAGAACAGGTGCGTTGTCCAGTGACACCTGAGTGTAGTGGACACCCCTGAAAACCGGGGGACGCCGGGCGAACTGAATCGCATAGCCGAGTCTGATGGTACGAATGAGCCAGCTGGACAGGCTGGGGAGCGCTATCCACGCTTCCAGACACCGAGCCAGCGGGACCAAAGGCACCACAGACGCACCGGGGGTGGGGCAGCGAGGCAGAGTACGGGGACCCGACTCGGACGGCATGGGAGCGGCCCGGAGTGTGGTCAGACTCTGCGAGGCAGCAGTGCGTATGGGAGACGGCGCACGGGGCGCGGCCTGCGCCATCACACTGCCACCCGCTGGCGATGTGAGGGGGGGCTGCGCGTGACAAGGCAGGGCCTCGCACGCTGACAGCCGCAAGCAGAGTACGGGGACCCGACTCGGACGGCATGGGAGCGGCCCGGAGTGTGGTCAGACTCTGCGAGGTAGCAGTGTGAATGGGAGACGGCACATGGGGTGCGGCCTGAACCACCACACTGGAACCTGCTGGTGAAGTGAGAGAGGGCTGAGAGTGGCAAGGGGGGGCCTTGCATACTACCAGCCACACCCTCTTGGGACCTGGAGGATCAGATAACAGTTCTATTCGTGGGTACCGCTGGACTCCGGAGAGCCAGTGGCAGAACAGACCAGAAATCTCCACCCGGCCCTCCTCCGGGGAAAGAACTGTTTACTTCAGCTGCAGGTCACCATATCCCCAGGACCGCCTCCTGCTAACCAACTGGGTTGGCTGCGGGAGAGCGGGCTGGGTTTTAGGCCAGCTTGTGAGATGAGCACATCGAGAAAGTGTACTTGACGATGACACATCCCAGCAAGACCAGCCAGGGGTGTTTCCGGACCACCATGGTGGACATTGTCTGGCCAGAGGCCTGCGCTATGACCTGTATCATGCGTAGCTCAACCCTGACTCAGAACTACCCACATGCAATGAGTGCTTTGGCCTACCACGGACTTGCCGGTGGCCAGGACCCATGCAGGGCAGAGGTGGTGTGCCCGTAGCACTGCGACCCCACCCTAAAGGGTAGTGAGAGAGAAAAAACTTGTAATGCAGATTATGGCCCCCTTGGCGTTCCATATTTAACACCAAAGAGGCTACAAAACTGCCAAGTTTTTCCATGCACGTCCGGGCACAGGGGGCGGGGCAAGGCGAGTGCGCATCACACAACGCCCCAGGGGCCCGGGAAAGCATGGTTGTCAAGTCTGAATCTGATTCAGCATGAGCACATCACGACTGTGGGATGCTCAGCATCATCTTCATTTTCAGAGCCCAACAATACTCTCTCCAATGTAGCAGTCGACATCTGATCCTCTGCTGGAGCTCCGACTAAGACGCTAGGTCCCTCATGAGAAGGACCAGCAATCCAAGCAGAAGCTACCAGCCATGTTGGACAGTGAACGTGGCCGTCCAACTGGACGACACGCGGCGCACTGGGCGCCGACGTGGCCATGTTTTATTAAACATGAACCACCCACGGACATAGTCACAACATGTTTGCGATGCACTAGAGGAGTGGGGGGCCCATGGAGAATGGCTCGGCGGGTATAGCCCCACTGTGATCCTCTGGTCACCCAGGCTTATTAACCAAAGTAGTATTTTTCTTATTCAGAAAAATAAACTAGATCGGGGAATAAGTGAGGGGACTCCACCTCATTAAAGGCGCTCGAGTCTCGACCGTGCATCTAGAGTGCCAGACGACGCGCAGGGTTGCCATGGCAACGCGCGCTGTCAGCCGGCAGCTCGACGGCACACGGCGCGCTGAACGCTCAAGCCCTTACGAGAAAGGCGAGACAAACAACGCGCCGACGTGGGCATATTCTCATAAGAGAATATGAACCACCCACAAACACAGTCTCAGCACGCTAAGCAGACATGAGAGAAAGTGATTGAAACGCACAGACAGAATGACGTCTTGAAAAAGACGCAGTGTCTGTCTGTGAAGCTCTTTTAGAAGGGGAAGAGTCAGCTCTCTCGTGCTGAAGCACACAGGGAGTGACGCGATGTGTTCAGGTACACCACTCCCCGAACACACCGGGAGGAACCAGCCCAAATCGCAACAGACAACTGCGTTTTATATGGGAATTCAGTTGCTGTTAAAACAGCAGTTGAGAGCTTAAGCTCAGGCTCCCCGGGAAGCTCGCGACCTCGCTGTTGTGCTTTAACGCCAACACAAACAGACGCTGAATCTCCAAGGCTGTTTAGTTTCACTCTTGTGAAGTCTGAAGCTGGACACCAACTGTTGGCTCCGAAGCGAAAGACAGAGTGCGATTGCATCTGCTTCCTATTTATATACACCTGTCGGAGGCGGTGCGCATTATGCAAATATCGCACGCCAATTCCATTGGCTTGTTTTAGTTCACTCGAAGCTGATAGGGCTCTCTAGCGATATCCCAATTCGTCGGTCACTACTGACGTACGTCGAACGTGACCGACTGAAAGGGAACAGAACAAAGGAGCACATGTGACAGAATGAAAACCAAATCAAACATAACATGACGTGACTGTGAAACATAAGAATCAGGTAAACTTTATATTATTTGTTATAAAGTCTCAGTTTTTATAGCTAATTTGCATTATCGCTAGCTATTAAAAGTCTGATATGTACCGCAGTCCGGTCGGCACAACACCAACAATGACTTCCAGCAGCAGTGCGTATAGACCTATTTTGTGTTTGCAAACAACGATGATGTTTTTAGTTAACCAACCTTAAAAGTTATCTATGTAAAATGTTATAGGTTTAAACATTATTTCATGCTGTAACTGCTATGTATGTCCCCCATGAACTGCATATGTGAATATTATATAGACTTAGTGTTTACATCAAATTCATGCTTTAATAGTAGACTAATCATCGCAGGTTTCATCAGTCCAGTCTGTGACTTGTATCATAAACGTCTGCGTTTAGTTTCAAATGGCGTCTTCAATGACAATATTCTATAAAAATAAAGACTATAGTTTTTGCATTTCGGTTCTGACATCCAAGGGCACAATACATTTTTCTCTTATTCTGTGGATTTTTCCCATTTTCCTCCACTTGTTACCGCTATTTTTCTCCCACCACTGTGCGCATGCAGCTGCAAGTGAAGTAACGGTGACGTCTGCTCTTAATTGGTATATACAGCAGTGCAGCGATCATTTCTGTACGAGTCTATTTTGCTGTGCTGCACTGCACTGAATTAAAGCAATTAAAATAGAGATGGGACGGATTTGAGGTTTGACTGACAGTTTAAGGATCCAATAGAGTTACGAGGTTTTGGCACAAGCTTGGCATACTTGATAACCTGCCACGGGCACACTGGTGCTTTTGTACGGTTGAATGAACATTTTGTATATCTCCCTATTTCTGACACACCCATTTCAGGTCTTGCTGTCTCTACTAATGAGCACATGAGTTGAATCAGGTGTGATAGATGAGGGAGACATACAAAATGTGCAGGGCTGGGGGTCCTCCCGGACAGGTTTGGGAACCACTGTATTAGTGCATAATATGGATTGAGTGAAAGTTACATTAATACGCCTTTAGATGGCGGCAACACTTTACAGGTGAATGAGTCAGTGAGTCACAAGAGACTTTTAAATTGAAAGGAACTTTTGCAAATGAAGCTGTTTTTGCGCTGTAGGCTATGTTATGGAAAATTCCCTTCGCTGTAACAAAGAGAACCCAAGATGCGACACTTTCAGTGCGTTCCAAATGGGATATATCGCCCTCCGAAGGGTACTTCGGAGTGAAAACAATCATTGACGCCATATTGAAGGGTCGTTCCAAACCAAAGTGCTCAAAACTGGCCGCTTCAAAGGGCCCTTCTGAATGAAGGATTTCGAAGGGTACAACTGATGGACACTTCGGGCCCCCATGATCCTTTGCACAGGGAAGTTGTTTGACGTCACAGAATGGGTACAGGAGGCTCGGAGTTCGATTTTACCTATAAATGTATGTATATTATTTTTCTATATTACTGTAATATTTACACGAGTTACACATTATTATGGTCAAAACTACATTGTACTTCAACAAAAATACTTTACAGCTCCCTTTATCAGTCCATCCAAATGCGATAAACCAAAAATAAATAAATAAACTAACGTTAAACAAAGGGCGCAGCTTGCACAATCTACTCCTCTTTGATTGTCTTGTTAATGCCGAGTTCAGACTGCACGATTTTCAAAGTAGTCGGGTCACTGTTCTTTTCACACTGCATGACTATCTTGGCCAGCATTCAGTCGCTGCTGTGTTCAATCTGCACGATGGATCGGCGACAGGTTTCACACTGCATGACTTTACAATAGGAAGAATTGCCGACAACTCTGATGACACGCGAGATGTGACAAGGAAACAACGCGATATCACGCATACAAGACCGGAGTTCTCACGTGAGACTGGGACTATTATTAAAAATGGTATCCTGCAAGAAGCTTGCAATATGAATTGCCTATGCGCTGATATGCAGCGAAAACAAGAAAAAGGAAAGAAGAATATGGAGGAGGCTGTTGGGTAGACGCTGATATTGTGGTCTATAACTCCTCCCCGAACTCCCCGCTGCTCTGTATCTTGTTCTCTCATTGGCTGTCGGTCATCGCCGATGTAGTTTTCAGTCAGAACACTTTTCACACTGCAGGATTTTGAATCGCAGACAGGTCCAGATATTTAGCATGCCAAATATCTCACGGGCGTCGGCGATTCTCTCAGATCGCCTCTTTGCTCATTCACACTGCGCGATTGTCACCCGCGTGAACGAGCACCGATTTGCCTGTGATTTCGGGCATTTATTGGCGATTTCTCAAAACCTGTCGGTGAGCCAAAATCAGGGCTAAAATTATGCAGTCTGAACTCGGCTTAAGATGACGCTGAAGTGCATTCCCAAAGAAGAGTGTTATAACACATGATGCATTGCTGTGTCCATTATCCCATAATTCACACTTTTGGACACTTTTGCTTTAACGCACATTAGACAACACTGCAAAATCAAGCTGTTATATTCATATATGTATTGTCCAACATTCCCATTTTTTTCTGATGCATGACCTGAATTTAATTTCATATGTTGGTAATAATTCAGTGTTTATAAACCTTTTAAAGAATTTTAACCCAAACTGACTGGGTTTCTAGAGAGCAAAGGTTTTGTGTAAAAAGTGGAAGACTTAAACACAAAGTGTGTAAAATAAACTGTTAAAAGGATTTGATGATCACTATGATAGTATTTTATTCTGTGTTGTCATCATTCAGGTTGGATTTCAGCTTTAATGTACGTTTTGTTTTAACAAAGCAGCTGATATTGCCATAGAAACTAGTGGACTGACGACTCACTTTCACCACAAAATGGCGAAACGCAGAGCTGCTGCTGGGCGCAGGTGTTACAATGGAACGTTATTGACTGTCGCTTCTTGTTAGTGTATATTCTTTGTAAAAAGGACAAATGCAAAGATCGCTTTCCTCAGCGGACATTCAAACAGACTTTTATAATGGATATAAGAATTAATGTTATTTCAGACAGGTAATACTCAGGCGATCTCTCTCTCTCTCTCTCTCTCTCTCTCAATAATACTGTACAAAATACAATGATGGAGGGACTTAACGTTCCTTCGTTACTAGTTTTGAAGTGACGTTTTAGAATTAGTAACGGAGGCTTGGTCCAACTGTCAACTTGAGATTTGTATCCGTGGCGGAAGGAAGTAGTGCTGCACAGAAGACCCGTTGTTGTTCTTATTTATTTACACACTCGTGCCGTCAAACTGATGTATAAACTAGGGATGCACCGATCCGATATTCAGATCGGTATCGGCTCTGATACTGCCATTTTTGCCGGATCGGATATCGTCCGGACTAAATCCGATACTGTGCATGTAGTAGTCTGTCCCAGCTAACATCAGACCAGCAGGCCACTGGCGGCCCACCGGCGGACGCCGCCAACGGTCTGCTGGAATTTTGCTCATCGTTATTCCAGCGGGCCACTGGCGGTAGCCGGCACTTTTCCAACGGTGGTCCGCTATCGAGCCACTGGTTTGTAATAAATGTTTTCTGGCGGCCCATGGTCGGTCCACGGTTTATCAGTTCCGTACATTAACCACTGTCCTTCCACACTATAATGAATCAATGTACACCACTCTCAATAGCAGTTGCAAATTTATTTTTAAATACATTTTCAATGAACAGATTAAATAAATACATACATTTATTCATTTATCAGATGTTTTTAACCAACGTGAATATTAGTAATGTAAATTAGGAGCATTAAATTCACATTTATTTCTAAATTAACCTTGGTTTTACCACAGCATTTGCAGTAAAAACAACAAAATGAACCATGGTTTTACTACAACTATGGTTTATCTATGATTGTTGTTGTAAAACCATAACTACAAAGTGCATGGTTTCAAAACCTATGGTAACTAGTCATGATAACCATAGTTGCTACAGTTTTACCATAGTAAAACCATATAGTGCTTTTTACAATATATATTAGTTTCAAAGCAGCTTTACAGAAAGTGCATGTTCAAGATAGCAAATAGCAAAACATCCTTTAATCAGCCAGAGGAATGTCAATATGACAATAGCTCTAAGATGAAGTCAATTTAAAATCGTGTTCAGTTAAACAGACAAAAGGATGCTATCTTCAATATTTTTAAGGGGCAAGTTTGCAGGTTTTCAACACACTTTGTGTTGTTACAATGTTGGTCATATATGTAAATGGAGAATGTTTAATCTTTCTCTGAGTTACATGTACTGAGATATATGGAAGCTTGTTTCCTCTCAAAAAGGGTTTTTCTCAGAATTGTGAGATTTAAATATCACAATTGCGATTTATAAAGTCAGAATTGCATAATATAAAGTCAGAATTATGATATAAAGTCAGAATTGCATGATATAAAGTCAGAATTGCATGTTATAAAGTCAGAATTGCGAGATATAAAGTCAGAATTGCGAGATATAAAGTCAGAACTGCGAGATATAAAGTCAGAATTGCGAGATATAAAGTCAGAATTGCATAATATAAAGTCAGAATTATGATATAAAGTCAGAATTGCATGTTATAAAGTCAGAATTGCGAGATATAAAGTCAGAACTGCGAGATATAAAGTCAGAATTGCGAGATATAAAGTCAGAACTGCGAGATATAAAGTCAGAATTGCGAGATATAAAGTCAGAATTGCATAATATAAAGTCAGAATTATGATATAAAGTCAGAATTGCATGTTATAAAGTCAGAATTGCGAGATATAAAGTCAGAACTGCGAGATATAAAGTCAGAATTGCGACATATAAAGTCAGAATTGCGAGATATAAAGTCAGAATTGCATAATATAAAGTCAGAATTATGATATAAAGTCAGAATTGCGAGATATAAAGTCAGAATTGCGTGATATAAAGTCAGAATTGCGACATATAAAGTCAGAATTGCGAGTTATAAAGTCAGAATTGCGACATATAAAGTCAGAATTGCGACATATAAAGTCAGAATTGCGTGATATAAGGTCAGAATTGCGACATATAAAGTCAGAATTGCGAGTTATAAAGTCAGAATTGCGACATATAAAGTCAGAATTGCGACATATAAAGTCAGAATTGCGACATATAAAGTCAGAATTGCGACATATAAAGTCAGAATTGCGAGTTATAAAGTCAGAATTGCGTGATATAAAGTCAGAATTGTGAGTTATAAAGTCAGAATTGCGTGATATAAAGTCAGAATTGCGAGTTATAAAGTCAGAATTGCGACATATAAAGTCAGAATTGCGAGTTATAAAGTCAGAATTGCGACATATAAAGTCAGAATTGCGACATATAAAGTCAGAATTGCGTGATATAAAGTCAGAATTGCGAGATATAAAGTCAGAATTGTGTGATATAAAGTCAGAATTGCGAGATATAAAGTCAGAATTGCGAGTTATAAAGTCAGAATTGCGAGTTATAAAGTCAGAATTGCGAGTTATAAAGTCAGAATTGCGAGTTATAAAGTCAGAATTGCGAGTTATAAAGTCAGAATTGTGTGATATAAAGTCAATTGCGAGATATAAAGTCAGAATTGCGAGTTATAAAGTCAGAATTGCGAGTTATAAAGTCAGAATTGCGAGTTATAAAGTCAGAATTGCGAGTTATAAAGTCAGAATTGCGAGTTATAAAGTCAGAATTGCGACATATAAAGTCAGAATTGCGAGTTTTAAAGTCAGAATTGTGATATAACACGTGTTATTGTTAAAGGGTTAGTTCACCCAAAAATGAAAATTCTGTCATTAATTACTCACCCTCATGTCGTTCGACACCCGTATGACCTTTGTTCATCGTCAGAACACAAATTAAGATATTTCTGTTGAAATCCGATGGCTCAGAAAGGCCTCCATAGCCAGCAATGTCATTTCCTCTCTCAAGACCCATAAAAGGTACTAAAGACGTCATTGCAAAGTCCATCTCACTACAGTGGTTCTACAATCATTTTATGAAGTGACGAGAATAGTTTTTGTGTGCAAAAAAAAACTAAATAACGACTTGTATAGTGATGGGCCGATTTCAAAACACTGCTTCCTGAAGCTTCGAAGCGTTATGAATCAGTGTATCGATTCATGATTCAGATCGCCAAAGTCACATGATTTCAGCAGTTTGGCGGTTTGACAAGCGATCCAAATCATGCTGATTCATAACGCTTCGAAGCTTCAGGAAGCAGTGTTTTGAAATCGGCCCATCACTATATAAGTCGTTATTTAGGTTTTTTTTGCACACAAAAACTATTCTTGTCGCTTCATAAAATGATTGTAGAACCACTGTAGTGAGATGGACTTTGCAATGACGTCTTTAGTACCTTTTATGGGTCTTGAGAGAGGAAATGACATTGCTGGCTATGGAGGCCTTTCTGAGCCATCGGATTTCAACAGAAATATCTTAATTAGTGTTCTGAAGATGAACGAAGGTCTCACGGGTGTCGAACAACATGAGGGTGTGTAATTAATGACAGAATTTTCATTTTTGGGTGAACTAACCCTTTAAGCTCCACAAAAGGCACAAAAACATTAAAAAGCACCATAAAGTTTCAGTGCACTATATTCCAAGTGTTCTGAAGCCATTCCATAGTTTAATTTGAGGTACAGATAAATATTTAAGTTGTTAAATTAAAGTTCATGTAAATGCCTCCCTCCGCTGCGGCTGTCAGTCATTCTCCATTCAGCATTCAGACTGCGTGTCGCATTCGGTTACGACAGTCAACACAATGAAACTCTCTCCAAGATCAATGTTTCTATTATAGAGTACCTCAGGGATGATGCATTTTTGTAGGCAAAACCCGGAAGCGAGTTAGCATTTTAGGACTTCCGGTTCCAACGCCGTAAAGTCTATGGGTATTTTGAATGGGTTTTTGCTAAATCGCCTGAAATAAGGTCTGTGGTTAACTAAGCCTCTAAATACTTTCATGTTTTGATCTATGACATAAAACACACCAGTTATAACCCACTTGTGATTTTTTTTTAAACAATTAATGTGTCTTAAAATCGGCGATTGCTAACAAATTGCTAAAAGGGACTACTTCCTTTGGCGGGGACTTTAGACGTCATCATGACAAACAGGACATTTGGACAGCATTTCTCATGAAAAAGTGGATAAGTATTCATACACAGCGCAGATCATAATCAGCGAGCATGTTTTTAAATAAAGTTGTTTTCTAAATAAAGTTTGAGGACGCTTGGTGGTGACGACGTTGATACGTGACCATGGTGTGCTGTAGTCCGTTTATAGCCTACTGTTAGCTTTTTATATCTGATGACTTTATTTAGGCTTCAAAATCTATAAATGTTGTGTTAACTTGTAAATATTATCTTGATAGACAAAACGTATAAGTGTCATAACCTTTCGTTAAACACAGAGCTTATTTTCTGCGATTTTCCAAAACTCTATGGGAAAAATGCATAGGCTTTCAATCGAGGGAACCCGTGCGCCGCTAACTTCCGGGTTGGCCTACAAAAACGCGTCATCCCTGAGGTACTCTATTATACTTAATCTATAGAAAACGATATCGATAATATGTATGAATACTTTTCCACTTTTTCATGAGAAATGCTGTCCAAATGTCCCGTTTTTAATGATGACGTCTAAAGTCCCCGCCAAAGGAAGTAGTCCCTTTTAGCACTTGTTAGCAACCGCCGATTTTAAGACACAGTAAAGGTTTAAAAAATCACAAGTGGGTTATAACTGGTGTGTTTTATGTCATAGATCAAAACGTGAAAGTATTTAGAGGCTTTGTTAACCACAGACCTTATTTCAGGCGATTTAGCAAAAACCCATTCAAAAAACCCATAGACTTTACGGCGTTGGAACCGGAAGTCCTAAAATGCTAACTCGCTTCCGGGTTTTGCCAACAAAAATGCGTCATCCCTGGGGCACTCTATACAATATGCATCAATATATCTTCACTATGTGCTTTGAACTTTTCACTGCGGAGCGCTGCGACTCCATGATGCTTCAAGCGCATCATTCTGCACACGGGATGCGCATAAGCGCTTTGTGCCGCTCTGTATGGGAGCCGTTCATATTATAATACTTTTGCACAATGAAAGATTGTTAATAGCATTTTTTTGTTCTGTCCTATCATATGTTGCTGCATCATTTTAATTTTTATATTTTAATTATAAGACATGTAATAGCTTCTGATTTCGTCCACATTTTCATATTTATTCACAAAACTTATAGAATAAACAAATAGGCCTAGGCTATGCATTTATTTATATTATGAAAAGAAAGTATTATGGAAAAAAGTTAAACAAAGTCTTCGTCACTTTTCAGTTTTCATCTTTCATCTCATCTCAACACTTTTTGAGCATCATGAGTGAACGCGATCATCTCTTCCTCTTTACTACTTTACAGAAGAAAATAAACATGAATGAAAATCAAAAAATGTTAAGTTGCAGTAGCTTACCGAAATCTGTATCATGTCAGTTCAATCAGTGTTGTAAACAATGTCACGTATACCTCAGAAAAGCCATTCGTTGACCATAAACTTATAGTCAGCAGCAAGAAAAATAAAACAAAATGGATTAGAAACTTAATTATGTAAGCATAAGTAATATAATATATGGACAAACTGGGTGCGTGTAATCAAACGCATTGTTTTAATTTTATTCTGGAGATTGAACTCGCGCTCTGCTGCCACACTGGAGCGCACTCACCACCTACTGGACAGGGGTGGGAATTACAGTTACAAGCAATATCAGCCTCAGTAATCTGTCAAAATGACGGACAGGCAGCAGATTTTTTCCATCACTGCTAAAAAATAAAATTACATCAATGACGGAAAATTCTCGGTTAACGCGACCTTTGAGATTATATATTATATACACGCCACACTACCACCGGTGACACTCCACGACCGCGGTGGCGCGGTTGTCATGCAGACCGTCACAGCCCTAAGTGAGGCATACAGTTTATTAGGTAATTTAGCACTTTTCTTATTATTTGAATATCAGATTGGATCGGTATCGGCCAACACTGAATCCCAGGTATCGGTATCGGTATCAGAAGTGAAAAAGGCGGATCGGTGCATCCCTAGTATAAACGCAATATCACACTCGTAGCCGTGCGATATGGCTGTATATCAGCACGCTGTGATAACCTACGGCACAAGGCCGCAGGCCTACGGACGAATCACAGCCGTGTACAATATTACAGAACAAACACTGCCCTATTTTCCTGCTTCTAACTTAACTTTGAGAGCAAAATGTTCATTTGTAAAAACATTTTGGGCTTTACTGAAAACATTTGGAGCTCCAGCCCCTTTTAATCCACCCCTAGCACAACCCCTGGCTGAGACCATCATATCATTCAAGAAGCATCTGAAGACACAAGCACCAAACCACCCCACACTCCTAAACCAATACACATACACATACACATACTCATACTCACGGTGTATTGTGTAGACAAGATGATCAACGCTGCTATCAACAGGACACCCACACCAATAATCATGTGGACGGTTTCAGATGAAATAGTGAAACTGTCATTGGAGGTGCGAGTCTGTAAAAAGAGGAAGATTCAGTTCAAGTAACACTTCTCGAAAAAAGATCACAAAGCTTGTGCCAAGTTGTGGCCCAAAGTGCAAGAAGCCAGAAAACATGTTCTAAAGGAAGGCTATTCACTCAGTAATGCAATGTTTCTCAACTGGTGGGTTGTAGCCGTTTTGGGTCATGGAGCGTGTCATCAAAGAAACAACAACGAAAAAATATATACTGAATATTCAAAGTGGTGTATCGATTATTCCGGTTATGTATATTTTCAATGTGTTGTAATCACCTAGTTGAATAAACGCCTTTGGTTTCAAAATCTGGACATTGTCAGAGAGAGAAGAGCTATTCTGATTATTAATACGTGTATTTGTGATTAATATGTGAATTTTCCCAACAGAACTTGTAGTTTTAATCAACATAAGCCAATATGAGAAAGCTGTGACTCATAAACATGCGTGATTATTTCACCTCACGGTGTCAAACCGCGACCCTGCAGTGTGTGTGAGACTTGATGAATAAGATCAGAATGAAAATATTTTATTTTGTATTAAATATTTTACACATTATTCTGTCATTGACAATCATTTCACTGTATGTAATTCACATATTTATGGCAAAATTCTTAATATTGCAAATCGAGCTGTCAACACGTTACTGTTTAAGATTAATTAACCTAAATGTTTAACATCGTTAAATTTCTTTGAGGCAGTTTCCGCACATTCATCTATTTCAATACCTGCTCTTACTAAAACGGTTTTGCTAACCATAGTTTAACCATGGCATTTGTAGTAAAATGTATGTGTACATACAGAGAAAAACACACATTTATCACTAAATTTTTTGGCTTATTTAAATAATGAATGAAAAACCCCATGAATTCAAAACTTTACTTTCCTGGCTTTTAGTCCATGTCTGTCAGCTTCTCAAAAATTGACAAAGTTAACGGTGCAGTATGTAATATTTTCTGTCCGCTAGAGGACTATTCAAAACAAAGGCGTAGATGACGGCAAGTTTGAGCGTATAATCTTGGGACATGTGGTCTTCACCTCACAGCTGGTGGAAACAATCGGGATAGGACTCGGACAGAAATCATGTTCATGGATGCGATTATTAACGTTACTGTAGTGTGAAGCAGAGCAGGAGCGAGTGTTGTGGAGCTGAACGAGGAGCTGGAGTGATTGATCAACACACGCCTCACGAGCAGCGGGACTTTTATTATGACACAGTCGCCGGCGCTGCTTCCGCTTTTCCGGTCATGAGTATGAGGTAACGCAGCTCTGTTTATCATATTAGATACATTTGAGAGTGTTGAAAATGATGTTATAACGTTACTCTGTGCGTTCGCTCGGCGGCTGCTGTGAGACACTGTTACACACTGCAGTAAGATAGATCGATTTTACAATATCATATTAAATGCTGGATGATTGTGTTGATAAATGGCATGCAATTAATTTTAAAATGTATTGTATGATGGAGAAAATGCTGCATTACTGTTACTAAAAATAATGCTGCATCTGATTATGCTATGTTAGCTACTTCACAAAATAGTGTTTTTCTCTGAGGCATGGTAAAGCATGGTACTCGCAAAACATCAAGAAAATTAGATTTAAGCAATAAGATTAAACGTGTTGAGCTATATAACAATAATAAGTTTTCTGTCTATAAATATATCAAAACAGTTGTTCCCTTGTCTATTAAAACATGTAAATATTAAAGTGTCTTTGGTGTTTCCATGGTTTCTACAAAATAAAACCGGAAACCGAGGGTAACGCGGGTATGACGCAATTGACAGGCGACTCCTCACACGTCCCGGAGCCTTGGTTAAAATTGCAATTTTCTCACGATTTACAAATAGTTGCAAACATTTGGGATATTGTAAGTCCTCAAGTGTACAAAATATACTGCAAAATTCTTACATATTGCACCTTTAATGAACTTTTAGCTGATTTTAAATGAAAAAAAAAAAAGTAAAAAGGCCATAAAAAAAATTGTAAGTCACAGAACACCTCAGATTCTCCTCGATCGAGCTTCACCTTAAAGTATTGCACAACCTCTCTGAGTGTTGTATTAATCTTGAGATCAGGTCGTATGCTGAATCTTTCATTACAGAGTGGACAGAAGCAGGTCCAAGTGTTCGTCCAGCACTTGCTCAGGCAGGATCTGCAGAAGTTGTGTCCACATGGAGTGGTGACTGGATCAGTGAACACTTCCAGACAGATGGAGCACTGGAGCTCCTTATTTAGTGCTGAACCACTGGAGGATGCCATGACTGAAAAGAAAAGTAATGACAATATATTATCTACATTGCTGAAGAGAGCAACTTTCATAAAAACTTATGTGCACTGAGTAATTTAGTTCATGTTCTAAACTGGATGTTGCATGTCTAAAAAGTATTACTAAAAACTATTATAACAACTTAAACTATGAACCGCTGTCAAGCAGTCAGAGCAGGCATCATGACAGCAGTTTCTGACAGGAAGTGCCTCCATCACTAACCCTAACCTCACTGAGACTATAAGCTCCGCCTCTAACTTCCCGTCTGAGACGGCTGGCCATGTGCTTCATACGGCTGTAGTTAGATCTGTTGGGCTGCAGAAAAATCTACTGTAAATACAGAAACTAAATATGTGTCTCTGGGAGCCACAGTTCAGCAGATGTAATCGGTTTTTACAAAACAATTTTATACAATCATGAAAAGATATTTTTATATAAAAGACAACACAGAAAGGTATGAAAGTGTAATATAAAAATAGCCCACTAAATAAACATCTGTAAACACCAGGTGTCATTTTTGTTTAACAGACTTGCAACTTTTACTAGAAAAATCATCATTCTGATTTTTCATTCTGGATTTTTCATCTTGCCGCCAATCTCTAAAGCGTGACATGACCACAATAATCAAACTTCGATTTACAGCCAAAAGTAAAATTACACATAGTACTTCTACCAACTATCTGATGCTGCTTCATGCTATTAATCTACTGAACAAGCTCTTACATTTCCATCACTTACCTGAGAGTGAATATCAGATCTGGTCGTTGATTTCAGAGTTACTGAAATGAAGTGCTGTTTGAAGCTTTCAGTTCATCTGTTAATTTCACTTTCACTGAAGTCTCTTTTACTCTTGATAAAAGATGCTGTAGCTCCGCCCATAATCATGAATATGGAACAGTTCATGATTCATCCCTGCTGAGTGTGTAACAGTGTTAGAAACTTTTACAATATAAAGTATGTTGATTATGTATATTTTTCTTATGAATAATTGACTGCAAGGACCGAAACAATGTTGTTGTTGTTGTTGTTGTTGTTGTTGTTGTTGTTGTTGTTGTTATCAGAGTTTATACAATTGCAGCTTTATAGAAACAACTGTTGTGGAAAAATTATTTATTCCTTTAGTGGTGAGAATGTAGAAGAACCACCACACCTAGTGCTGTTGCCTTATATATATCCCCCTAATTAGGGTCCAAGCCCAAAAGGGGCAGAGGCCTTATTGTTTTCCTAAAGATTTTTTTTTTAAATTTATTTTTGTTTTGTTGTGACTCCTCGAACACAAGTAACAAAAAAAAAATAAAAATCCTGGTCCATATCAAACACACTTGCATATTTATGTACTGTATGAAACTCGGTACACATATAGACCTCATCGGGCATAAAAATTTTGTTTTATTTTTATGCTCTAAGTTATACGCCATCCCAACAGGAAGTCATCTATTATGGGTTGTTTATTATAGCCTCAGAGCCACACCCACCATATGTAATCGCCACGGACCAATGATAGTACGAAGGAGTTTACCAGCCTTAGTGAGCTTTTCTAGAAAGTTCGATTTGGCAAGCTGTTTCGAACTCCTGAAATGAACATCATTTTCGTCTGATTTGTTCAAAATGACATCACATCAGTTCATTCTTTGATTTCGCTAGAAGTATATCAGAGCCTTTAAGCTCCAACCTTCGTCAAACACCTGAACAAAGTGATATTGAGATAAAGGGGTGGTCACACTTTTCGTTCCATTGTCTTTTCTCAGTTTGCACATACAGGGTAAATAAATTGTGTAAATGTCTGGTATGGCATAAAAGATTCAGATGGAGATGTGTAATAAGGAGGTAGGTATGTTGAGTAGACACCTATGCAGCTGGTGAGCCATAAAAGCCCAGTGTTTCTGCTGAATGTGGCTGTAATGTTGACTGACCCAGAGCCTCATATGTGAATGTCTGTCTCGACCTCGATCTCTGGTAGATCACGTTATTACAACTGGATTATTCAGATCAGATCTGATCTTTCAACAGCTCGGTTTGTCATCTCTTTAGGTACAGCACATTCACTATCTGCACCATCATCATATTTTTGATCAAATAAATGCAGTCTTGATGAGCAGAAGAGACTTCTTTCAAAAACGTTAAAGATAGTAATGTTTTCAAACTTTTGACCAATACTGTAGATGCATACCTACTGAATTAAATATGATATTTGAAGAGTGAAAATCTTCCAGAGAGTTGATATTGTGTTTGTCTGTCAGTGATGTGGAGAAGCTTGCGACGGTTACACTGATGGAGAAGTTTGTTCCCACCGTCTCCGGCTCTCAGAAGCTCCTGGCATCGATGGACTGCCGTCAGCTCACTCAGGTTCACGGATTCACCGATATTGTGCTCAAACCAAAGTGAAAAACTCTTTCATTGTGAAGCTTTCTAATGCTCTCACTTCTCTTGAAGAATATTTACTAGATTTAATGATCATCTGCACTAAATAATAATTCAGTATTTTCATTCACAACTGATGAAAGTCAATAAAGATCCTGTTTTATTCATATTCTGTCTGTTGTTTCTGTGAGCAGATGTTCATGAACTCAAATCATTCTCAAATGTGTATTTACATATTTATTAGCAAGCAATTTAGTTTACAATCAATATCAGTTATAGAATTGAACTCTTGTCTTTATTCAGATATTACAATATAAACCAAAAATCACAATATTTCACAAGTAATTCAATGTTAACAGCTGGAGAAGAGAGAGAAAATGGCTTCAGAGATTTCCTTAAAAAATAACAGGTAGAAACAATTTCATAGTAGATTTGAAAATCAAAGTATTAATGAAAGACAAAAGAAATATATATAGATGTGTAACAAACATGACATTTACATGTACATATAACTCACAAATATTTCATTATAGTTTTTCTAAAGGCCCGAATATACATTTCTTTTTTGCCCTTGTGTCACATTTTAATTTTCTTTATAATTCTAAGTAAAATCTACTTGATTGTGCAAATTCTTCTTGGGTTTCTTAAAACATCACATCCATATTTAATTTTTTCAGATTTTATGTTTTTCATGTGTTTCAGTTGACAGGTGTGATGATCAGTGGCTTTGAGTTTTTACCTTCATCATTATCTCATGGGCAAAAATATGGATAGAGTTTGTCAGTGAAAGTCTGACCAGTGAAAGAGTAGATATGAGATCTGGAGTCCACGTCAGAAAAAGAGACCAGACCCTCCTCATAATCCACAAACACTCCCACCTTCTCAGGTTTCACTCTCAGAGATAAAGAGACAGGTGGACTTTTGCAAGCTTTATATTGATTCTCATTCCTCAGAATCACAGACCAGAATCCATTACCAGGAGTCAGTGTGTTCGTCTCCTTCCTGTTAATGGATTCTCTGGCCACACCTAAAGTCCAGTCAGTCTTTCCCTTCACCTGCACCTCATAGTAAAATCTCCCTTTTTGGGACGTTCTGCTCAATTTGTCCATGACTGACTTGTTTTCCATCATCAGACAGGACGAGATATGGATAACCTGTATCAGGATCCAGAGTCCAGAGACATTATCAATCAACTTCAGAACAAACATTTTCACGTGTATAAAACACATTATGATCAAAAGTATTGTGTTAATCTCAGTGTACCTGCAAACTTCTGCACAAACTTCAACTCTGTGAACACAGATGACAATATAATGATGAATTAGTAATAGCAATAATTTGCACCCACTTCAAATGTTATCACTCGATTGAATGGGTGTTATCAGTGGTTATCAGCTCATAGGTATGGGCCAGAAGGGGCTCAGATGGCTGTTATCATCCATCCACATGGTTAATCAGTGATACAAATACAAGAGATGATTCCAGATCCAATCAGAATCAAATCGGAAGTCCACTGGATGACACGGCATTGTTGCAGCATTTCCCGCCCGGTTGATATTTTCAGGTAAGACCATTGAAATGATAAAACCGAGCATTTAAATTGTAATTAATTAGTCAATAATCGAAAACAATACAGAAATTGTGTTTTAAGGTGGCGTGACATGAGATAACCGTGTTGCAATTGTGTTTGTTATATATTACGTTATTAGCCTATCATTATGTTACACGATTTATGTGAGCATTAACGTTGCTAATTAGCATGTTTTTACGTGTCTGAAGCTAATAGGGAAATTTAGTTTAATAGTTAAACAAAGTTAGCCTGTAAAAATGACTTTTTCCACACATAAGACAATAAGGCTTATTGCATATATTGTGTATCTGCTCATTAACGCTTTACTGAAGCTTATGTGGGTTTTATGTGGGTTATGTGGGTTTGAACAAAGCTTGGCTGCATTTGATCCCACATGAGGAACCTTAATTCATGCTGCTGCTCTACTAGCTCACCTGTCACCTGTCTGTCTGTCCATCCATCCATTCATCCGTCTGTCTGTCTGTCAGTCTATCTTCTCAGGCACCACATACATATCCCTCATCTGCTTCCCATGTTCACTGATGTGTTTCTGTCTTTGAGGCTGTGATAAGAAGAACGGGTTGCTCTTTACTTTATGTAATAATTGCCAAATATTTTGATTTCAGATATGGGACAAGCAGTTAAGACCACACGTTTCAGAAGCGTTAAGATTACGGTGGTGAGGAGGTGTATCGTTGGCCCTGGAAAGGTTTCTTACCTTAGTCAAGGTCTTCCCCAGCCCAACTCCAAACAGACCCACCCTTCCAACCCTTCCATGTCTATTACATCTCAACAACTGAGTTGTAGTTCATGTTCTGAGACTACATACAGTAAGGCAAAGAAGAGAGAGCTTCATGCCTGGGATGCAGTCAAGGATGACATGCTTAAGGTGTCGTTTGAATGTTCAGCATCACTACCCAGTGTGTTGTCTACCTAGAACATGCTGATTATAGGTGCATTGAGTGCAGCACCACTGCAGTGTTTTGTGAGGCTTGTCTGAAGAGGACTCACAGAAATTCACTGCATCTTCCTGATGAGTGGAATGTAAGAACAATAGCATGCAGTCATACATACAAACAGCAAACTCACAGTAATTTCAACAGATTCATTAGATTCTTCAAATTGTTTTAGCACTATTTAGTATCAACTGTTAGTGTCTCGAGTTTGTTGTTTTAAAAACATCGTTAGAGCTATCAATCTTTCTTACAGAATGCCTACTATGAGCCATCCTCCCTGGGGTTATTCCTATATTTACCTGAAGGCAATGGCACCCATGCTGTGTAAACAAAAGACATGAAGGTCACTGTAAGCACAGGTTTATCATTTTACATGATAGAAAATCCTAAAGGTGCCTTAGAATTGAAAATTGAATTTACCTTGGCATAGTTGAATAACAAGAGTTCAGTACATGGAAATGACATACAGTGAGTCTCAAACTCCATTGTTTCCTCCTTCTTATGTAAATCTCATTTGTTTAAAAGACCTCCGAAGAACAGGCGAATCTCAACATAACACCGACTGTTACGTAACAGTCGGGATCATTAATATGTACGCCCCCAATATTTGCATATGCCAGCCCATGTTCAAGGCATTAGACAAGGGCAGCCAGTATTAACGTCTGGATCTGTGCACAGCTGAATCATCAGACTAGGTAAGCAAGCAAGAACAATAGTGAAAAATGGCAGATGGAGCAATAATAACTGACATGATCCATGATAACATGATATTTTTAGTGATATTTGTAAATTGTCTTTCTAAATGTTCTGTTAAATGTGGTTAAAGACTTTGTAAAGATCCATTTTGAGGGTTATATTAGCTGTGTGAACTTTGTTTATGCAATGTATTATAGAGTCGCGAGCTTGGGGGCGGGGAGTGCGACGATTTAAAGGGGACACGCGATGAATCTGCGCATATTTAATTATGCCCCAAAATAGGCAGTTAAAAAAATGAATTAAAAAAATCTATGGAGTATTTTGAGCTGAAACTTCACAGACACATTCAGGGGACACCTTAGACTTATATTACATCTTATGAAAAAGGGTTCTAGGGCACCTTTAATGTATTTAATTTTCTTGACAGGTTAAGGAATCCAATTGAATTACATGTGGAATAATGATTTCCTATAAGGAATGAATCAAATTTGTGATACATTTTTGAAAATTCTAATGTGTGCTTGTTTGCTGATTCCAAAAAAACCACAAACATTAAGTTATTAAAGAGGGTATGCACGTGACGTCACGTGTATTTATATAAAGCGTTCACAGGCAGATTTGCTTTATGTATTTTCCCGGCATCGAAATCAGGCATATATAAATGTTTTCTCAGTTTCCCCTATTAAATCCAGTCATGCAGCAGGTTCTTTTACCACTCAGTCCAGCTGAGGGAGCGCGTTCCAGCAGGAAAATAACGTCTATGCATACCCTCTATAGGTGACACACTCAAGTGATTTAGTCTATGCTGATACGGTCGTCTCTATAGTAGTACTTGGTTATGTTTTTATTTTATTTCCCTCTTTTTATTTGGCAGGTCGGCTCTGCACCGTCACAGTCAATATGTGTGCATGTGAACCAGAAACTTGCACTCTGTATCTGGCCAGCAACAGCCGATAAGCCCCAGACAGCCTTCTCCATCCCTCTGCTAGAGCTTTTTGTTTGTCTGTCACTGGAGTGTCAGGTTTCTGTTGAGGGATTTTGCACTAGAAAAATAACCTCACAGTTGCAGAGGTAAGTCAGATTGCAGAGGTCAGTTTGAAGTCTTGTCTGTGAAGTGAACATTTCAGTTACTTTCATGGAAGACTGACGAGTCCATATAGATGTGAAAATTACACCTTCTTTCTTGATTGTACTACATCATTAATTATCACAACTAAAAGTAAACATTTATTGAACCATCTAGGAGTGTACAGTTGAATGCAAAAGTATTCCTCTTGGAGTAAGCCTCTTGGTGTGTTTTGGCCTTTAGGTTAACACACTCTACAGAGCCCTGGCGGGAGAATCCATATCCCACTTTAGGCATCAACACTTCCGACAAAGAAGTTTGGTAGATATTTGCCCACAATTAGATGATGGGACCATATGCCCAGCATGTCCAAATGTCGGTTCTAGTTCCAGCGTGGTTCTTATTTGATTAACCTGATTTGCATTTTCCATGACCTGATGGCATTGAATTGGTATCTGCAAAATTAGTTCATTTTTGTATAAAGTATTATAATAAAAAAATAATGGTATAAATGTATAAACCTGGTGCAGATACAAAACAAGGATTACCGTGTGTTTGTTTTCCAGGGGCATATTCTCCGTACCTCGCTTAATACATCTGAGATGATTTGACAGATGCCAGATCTTCTAATTGTGATAACTGAACTCTGGCTAATTTGGTTCTTCAAACGAATTTGCAGATTGGATTAAAATATCTGGATTAAGTTGTCTAAGATTACTGCGTGTTCTCGTGTTCCATGAAAAGAGCAGATGTATCGATACACGAAACCACGAGCAGCGATTGGCTGGAGTCAAGACGGCAACGTAATGACATCATAGAATGAGAAAAGACACCTGACGAAAAACTTGACTAATTTCTAGACATTTATAAGGAAACAGTCAAGCGAATAAATGACAGAAGAACAACATAAATGTTATAATAGATAAATGAAATGTGCACTATTTTTTTTTTTTTTACATGATTACCCAATTATTTAGGCTATATTCACAATTTCTAGTATTTGTACAGGCAATATTTTATTTCAATGTTGTAATTAGCAACTAATTTACCTTTGAAGCATATTTGACAGCATTAATTAAAGTTTCTTAAGGGTCAAGATCAAGTTATCTGCATCTCCTGCGCTTCATCAAGCCACTCCCATAATATATGTCGCGGTTCAAATACACAAATGCATGTACGGCATGTAAGACTCCAATAAAAATTATTACGTAATTATTCCCTCACAAATGAATCTCTCACAGAGTAAAACTGTCGGTGTCTATATTATGACACTACACGGCATTATAGTATTATTTGCAAATTTGTTTTTAAATCATTATCATTGTCCCTGGTTTACATTAGGGTACTCTTGTGGGAAAGTAGCAGTGGCTGGGACAGACTTTAAGCATCACCTCCGCTTAAAAAGATGCAATCTAATCCTGTTTACATGAAATAAGCCTGCTCCCGAGCAGGTTTGAGCTTACGGACCTGTTGCTATGACAGCAAGTCCAGGATGAGCGTCGAAGAACCGAACAATCCAAGATCATGCCAAATCGCCATCAGTCAAATCCAGCTAAGTGAGTTAGCGACGTACGAAGAATATGCCCCAGGTGAATGGAGATATGATTGTGATATTGGATGCCAACTTTGGCCTTGTGAGGAAGCAAAGCTCAGGTACAAGTGCGGTTAAGACATTACATGGAACCCGCATGTTTGTTGATGAAAAGGATGTAGAGGAATACCTGCTACCACATCTTGACAGCTCAGAGCCTCACGAGGTTAGTCATAGTTGTAGAATTTCATGGAGTCCATGAAATATTTAACTTGTGATCCCATAAATCTATGTTTTCCTTAAATCTTTAGGACTGCAGTAACTTCAAGGCCGGCAACGTGCTGAGGTCACAAAAATCAAGCAAAGAAACTTGATGTTACAGGAGTGTTTGGAGCCTCTTGTCGTCATGAAATTCTCCTAATGTTTGTCAAGGAGAACGGCAAGTCTATGCCACAGTAGTGACATCTCTGACTATTGACCCAGTGTTCCAGAATGATAATTCCCCTGTTTGATTCTACCGATTCATAAAATGCTTAGAATAGCATGACCTTAACATAAGCCATATTTTATTTGTTTGTTTTGGTAATGTATATGGTGTTACGTGTGCTGGTGTAGAGAGACGAGGCATATACGGATTTCCACAATTATACACTTCTTTAATAAACAAGGCAGGAGTAACCAAACATACACTTAACATAAACAGAACGGACGAGGAGTGAAGGGAGTGAGTGCAATATATGGGGAGTGCTGACAATAGAGTCCAGGTGCAGGTGATGAGTGCTGATGAGGAGCTGACGAGGGAAGTGAGTGCAGGTGTGGAAACAGGAGGATTATGGGATATGAAGTCCAGGGAAACAAGGGTTCTGTGACATTACCCCCCCTCCCGGTAGGCGCGTCCTCGCGCCGTAGATGAAACAACCGGGAGGGGGCGGGCGCCCTGGAGACCTCAAGCTGGTGCAGGGGGAGGAGCAGACTGGAGTGGAGGTCTCCAGGGCAGGTTCAAAAGCCATGGCGGGTCAGGGGCTGAAGGCAGCCATGGCGGGTCAGGGGCTGAAAGGCAGCCATGGCGGGTCAGGGGCTGAAGGCAGCCATGGCGGGTCAGGGGCTGAAGGCAGCCATGGCGGGTCAGGGGCTGAAGGCAGCCATGGCGGGTCAGGGGCTGAAGGCAGCCATGGCGGTCAGGGGCTGAAGGCAGCCATGGCGGGTCAGGGGCTGAAGGCAGCCATGGCGGGTCAGGGGCTGAAGGCAGCCATGGCGGGTCAGGTGCAGCGGGCAGACATGCAGCGGGCATACATGGCGGGTCAGGTGCAGCGGGCAGCCATGGCGGGTCAGGGACCGAAGGCTTAGGGCCGTTGAGCCCAGTCGGCGGTGAAGGACCGAAGGGAGATGGCGGAACCTTAGGCTCCGCCGACCGAAGCGCAGCCGGGGCTCCAGAAGGCCGCAGTGGAAGCAGGAGGACAGCCAACAAAACGAACACCGGGGGGAGTGAGGAGGCCAACTGAATCCGAGGGACGGAGTGACGGAGCGGAGACGGAGGAGTGCAGTCCAGAGGGGAGGGCAGGCTGATGAATGACCAAGGTGTGAGTGGAGGCAGGATGGAGACTGGTGAAGCTGGAGGACTGATGGGCAACGGTGGAGCCGGGGTGAAGGTAATCGCCCAGAGGTCCGAGGTGGAGATCTGGGCGAGGGGGCTTGAGGTGAAGGTTCAATGAAGACACACATGGGAGGCGGGAGAGGGAGGCAGGGAGGGAAAACAGTCTTTACAAAGTTCATAATTGGAGCAGCTGGCTCGGCGGCGGAGACTGGCGCTGCTTGCTCGGCGGCGGAGACTGGCGCTGCTTGCTCGGCGGCGGAGACTGGCGCTGCTTGCTCGGCGGCGGAGACTGGCGCTGCTTGCTCGGCGGCGGAGACTGGCGCTGCTTGCTCGGCGGCGGAGACTGGCGCTGCTTGCTCGGCGGCGGAGACTGGCGCTGCTTGCTCGGCGGCGGAGACTGGCGCTGCTTGCTCGGCGGCGGAGACTGGAGCGGCTTGGCTCGGCGGAGACTGGAGAGCTTGGCTCGGCGGAGACTGGAGAGCTTGGCTCGGCGGAGACTGGAGAGCTTGGCTCGGCGGAGACTGGAGAGCTTGGCTCTGTCCAAAAGTCTATAAGCCAGGCCACCTCACTTGGTGGCTCGCACAGGGTTGGAGCTGCAGGCTCGGAAAGGGCTGGAGCGGGCTCTGGAGATACTGGAGCGGGCTCTGGAGATACTGGAGCGGGCTCTGGAGATACTGGAGCGGGCTCTGGAGATACTGGAGCGGGCTCTGGAGATACTGGAGCGGGCTCTGGAGATACTGGAGCGGGCTCTGGAGATACTGGAGCGGGCTCTGGAGACATTGGAACGGGCTCTGGAGACACTGGAACGGGCTCTGGAGACACTGGAACGGGCTCTGGAGAGACTGGAGCCGCTTTCTTCCTCCTCCTCCGCTTACTGGGCCCAGTAGAGGAATGTGGGTCCAGCATGGGGCAGGCAGGGAGTTCGCTGGAAGGGTATGCGGAGGAAGCCGGAGCTTGGCAGACTGGCCGGGCTGACCGTGTTTTTGGAAGGACTGGACGAGAAGAACACCCAACATTCTGAACCTCTTGGACTAAGAATTCGGAGCAATTTAAATACAAAACTAAATTTATAGCATCAGTTAAGGAAACATAATCGTTAGGTTCCATAAAGCGAATAGTGTTCTCATCCAGTCCATCCAAAAACAGGTCGATCAACTGAGCATCCGACCAATCTGTCGAATAAGCGAGCTCTACGAACTCCTCCACATACCTCTCCAGCGAACGACCTACCTGCAGGAGCCCGATAAGGCGATCGCTGGCTGTCAGGGTGAGAGGCGTTGGAGGAGCTGGATCCAGGGAGCCGGTGAAAGTCTCCATTTTTCTTTCCTGTGGAAAATCCGGTTGTTTTTGGTCCGTTCTTCTGTTACGTGTGCTGGTGTAGAGAGACGAGGCATATACGGATTTCCACAATTATACACTTCTTTAATAAACAAGGCAGGAGTAACCAAACATACACTTAACATAAACAGAGAACGGACGAGGAGTGAAGGGAGTGAGTGCAATATATGGGGAGTGCTGACAATAGAGTCCAGGTGCAGGTGATGAGTGCTGATGAGGAGCTGACGAGGGAAGTGAGTGCAGGTGTGGAAACAGGAGGATTATGGGATATGAAGTCTAGGGAAACAAGGGTTCTGTGACATATGGGAGATTCCAAAATATTACAAAATGTAAACTTTACCATCATTCTATAATCTTCACTAATATAAGAAAATGTGAAAAATGTTTGGATCATTTTGAGTGCCCTTATTGAGTATTTGTATAAATATTTTTTACTTTACCTCAGTATAAAGTGTCATCATTCATATTTTTGTGTTGAAATAGATTAGCTATCAATGAGCTACTTCAAAGAATTATTGTTTTGAGAAAAGACCATGACACATTAACTCAAAATTATGCCATACTGTGTTCAATCAGAAATCAGGGGAGGGCATACCACACAACATCTCCTTGGCCGTACCAGCATTTCATGTTTATGGACACATTTATTTACTAAATTGATAGTGAATGTCGATGTACAGTGAGTACAGAATGATCAGCTATCAGTTCACCGGAAATGCCATGCACATAATCAACTCAATCACTTATTGTATTCCATAAAAAGGGAGTATATGCAACACATAGTGCATCAAAATAATTTCAAATAAAAATGTATGCATATCCAATAAATCAAACAATCAAAAGAACTAATAACAATAATAACAGAAAACAATATTTTGTTATCATAATGTTCAAATAGGGTTATACACATTTTTCTTTTTTGATTAGATGCCTGTAGATTATTCTGCAGTATACTTAAACTGCACTAAAGCAAGACTTTTCAATATTTTACATGTAATTTCACTTTGACAAATGGAAAGTGATAGAAAATAGTTTGAGCATGCAGAAATTCATTAATGGAGCATTTTCATCATTTGTTATTGTACTAAATTTTTTAATTTTTGTGTTCTCATCTCTTAGAAACCATATATTTAATATAGGAATCTGAGAACATTAAATTATGTGCTAGCCACAAAAGTATTATTTTCATTTAGTGTTCCATACTGGGTTATACTGTACATTTGTCTACATCCATGTAGGAATATATATCATAGATGTACATTGGGTCGAATATTTTTTTATCTTTATCACTGTGGCCAAAGAATGGATAGAGTTTCTCAGTAAAGGTCTGACCAGTGTAAGAGTAGATATGATAGCTGGAGACCACATCGTAAAAAGAGACCAGACCCTTCTCATAATCCACAAACACTCCTATTGTCCAAGGCTTAACTCTCAGAGATAGAAAGACTTGGGGATCTTCACAGGCAATATATCGATAGTCCCTCATCATCATCCCTGCCAGAGCCGTTAAATATGAGAGTTGCGACGCGCTCTTCGGAGTGCAGGAAAAGGGGTGGGGCTTTGGAGTGGAGGGTTGCCAGGTCTGCGCAACAAAACCATCCCAAAAGTAGCGCAATCACAGCACAAGTGTAAAAGCTTCCCAATCCCAGACGTGGCAACAATGAGCCGAGCGTCGTTACATGGCTAGCGGCTGTGTGATTATGGCAAGCCGTTTTAGCATTTAAACCTTTGTTCTGACTATAAATATATTTAATGGAGATGCTCCGATCAGCATTTTTGGGGCCGATCACCGATCACCAAGATCATGATCTGCCGATTGCCGATCACAGAATGGCAGGGGAATGGGAATCTTTTATCTATAATCTAGCAGAGTTTGCACCATTTGTAGAAATAAAACTAACTCTAAATTAACTGTATTGAGAAAAACAAAAACTGTAGAAATAGGCTTGAGTCAAGATCTTGAAGAACCACCAAGTATTTATTTTAGAAAATAAGATAACTTAAGGCTACTGTAGGCCATCTTTCTCCAAATAAGGCAGAGTAACATAAAATTATTCCAAACAAAGAGGGGTTAGGCAGACCAACACACATCAGATCAGCTTAATGGGATGTAGCCTCTTAAAACACTGATTACATTTAATAATTGGCAGCTATATGTAAAACTTGTTACACCAAAACTGGCTACTGCCACAAAGGACAAAACTATGGCAAGTTTTTTTTTTTTCTGTTATTATTATGAACGTCTGATGTAGTTGAGGAACCAACTACATCAGATCCAAAAAATAAAATAATGTAAGCTACTGTATGCCAATGCCATCCTTCCTAAATAACAAAGCAGAGAAACAAGGAGGCCAAGCAGATAGTTACCAAACAGATGAACTTGGGATGGGATGAGGTCACATAGGCCCAGGCTAAAATGTAGCCTTTTTTTAAAATATTAAAATTAAACAATTGGCCACAAAACGTTTCAAACCTAAACTTGCTGGGCCTCGGCCTACTAACACAGAGTGCAGGTCTCAATCATAAAAGGCAAGTTTCTCTCGATGACTATGAGCATCTCCGCATTTTTTGATGTCATCCGGTTTCTTTTGTCATCAATAACATTTGCAGCCGTGCTAAACAGTCGCTCACTATCCACACTTGTGCATGGTGAACAAAGATATGCTCTTGCTGTCTGTGCAAGTGCAGGGAAGCGGCCTTTATTCGCCTGCCAATAAGCAAGTGGCTGTCCACTGCGCGGCATTACAGCCTCTGCTAGATATTGGTTGATCTGTGAGACGATCGTGATTTCCTCATCAGTTTGTCCTGTATCCTCCTCCACCAGTTTAGCAAACATTGCCTGTAAAGAGCAAGCTGGTGGGCTTTTGTCTGTTGACCTGCTGGAACTGGGCACCTCCACGCTGCTTGTACTTGGCAGTTCAGTGTGGCAATGGGCTGTAACAACGTCCCGAAACAGCGCCGTGCATGCACGTGTGAAAAAGTCGCGCAAGTAATTTACGTCACGTGATCGGCTTTTTTGATCTGCGGTTTTGGGGTTCGCCGTTCAAGCTATTTTTAGCCAGTATCGGCCGATCATGATTGGTGGCCGATCAATCGGAGCATCACTAGTATTAAGCATCACAAACTGTATAAATGCCCTCAGTGTGGGAGGAGTTTCTCACAAAGAGGAAACCTTGAAATGCATATAAAAATTCACACTGGAGAGAAACCTTATACCTGCCACAAGTGTGGAAAGAGTTTCACTCAAATAGAAAGATTATCATCTGTCAATTCACTCTGGAGTAAAGTCATTTAAACTGTGATCAGTAATACATTGAGAATCCTTGCCAATGAGAAGACTGTAGACTATTTAATTTGATATATTTTGTGCATTTATTTTGATGCTTCTTTAATGTCTGTTGATATAAAATAACAAAAAAATCACTCAAGTCAGGGTTGTAAACTGTATTTAATACTGTCCTAAAATGGCCCGACGCTTCAGCTCTAATCCGACTTTTTATCTGTCTCCCACCGACAACAACGTGAGCATTGAGAACATCATGGACGGGGCAGGACCTCGTATCAGTGTTGGTGCTGGTCATGAACTACGCTGGAGTGATGAAAATGAAAGAAGAAGGACCGGATTCCTGTCGACCTCAAACTGCATGAGAGTCAGTGGAGTTTGACTGTTAAAACAGACCCATCAGAGACTTTTTTTCTGGTTATTGGGCCCCAATTAGTATCTGCATTTGTCAAATGTCATTTGATGATGTGGCCTCCTTGCAGTTGGTGTTCAATCCCAGTTTCATTAACAAATTGTACCTTTAGATCCTTAAAGGGATATATTTATGCCCTATTTACCATTAAAAGATGCATATTACTACCTTAGAGTTGTAATATGTAAAAACTACTATGAGGTACTATGAATGTTTTAGGAGTAAATAAGGTCCAAAGTTGTCCTTTTCAGGGTATTACTCCAGTGACAAGCTGTTGTACCCCTAAAAGTACAATTTTTGCCTCAGAATACTTACTTATCAATTGAATTTTAAACTGATATTTCTGTCTACAATTTGATTGACATAAAATTTATGGATCCTGATTAGCTAGTGTTGCTCCCATTTTCCTTAATAGAGCAAGTGAGGCAAAGTGAATGCACACCTATAGAGGTGCAAGTTGAGGATAAAAACTACGATTGAGGGAGAAAAAACTGCACACTCACTTAAACATAGTTTAAGGTATCTTGACAAAGACTATTAGCCAAAACATTGGTAAATAAATAGCCTATGCTTAAGTGTGCAGGTGTTCTCCTTCAATGAATTTTCCTTAATGAAATGCATTGAAATGTCCCCAGCTCTCAGAAGCTCCTGGCATCGATGGACTGCCGTCAGCTCACTCAGGTTCACGGATTCACCGATATTGTGCTCAAACCAAAGTGAAAAACTCTTTCATTGTGAAGCTTTCTAATGCTCTCGCTTCACTTGAGGAATATTTACTATATCGAATGGTCATTTACACTTAATAATAATTCAGTACTGTCATATGAAACTGATTCAAGTCAACAATAAAGATACTGTCTGTTGTTTACTGTGTGTGAGCAGATATCCATCATTCTTCAATGTGTTTTTGCATAATAATCAGCAAGCTGTTTAGTTTAGTTTACAAGCAGTATCAGTTATAGAATTGAGCATTTGTCTTTATTCAGATGCTGCAGTTATTACGATATAAACCAAAAACCACAATATTTCACAAGTATACAACAGCTGGAGAGGAGAGAAAATTATGGCTTCAGAGATTTCCTCACAAAATAACATGTAGAAACACATCAGAAAGTCTGGAAATAGCATATTATGTAGAATTTCACAATATAATATTAAAGGTGGACTAAATATTACTGAGTCCGCTAGAGAATGAGGTGTGTAGTGTCATTGTTAGTGCAGTTGCCTCAGATGCCAGCAGCGATCAGGCTGGGGTTCAAGACCGACTCGGAGCAGAGTGGTTAGGATTGGAGTGTGTGTTTTGGAGGCAGAGCAATGAAGAGAGGAGTGGGTTTGTTTGGGTTGATTTCAAATATCAACAGTGTTCAACATCGAATTTAAGAAATCGTGTACTGCACCTTTAAATCATATTATGTAAAATTTCATAGTAAATTTGAAAGCAAAGTATTAACGAACGAAAGACAAACAAAATATATATGTGCAACAGTACTCCTTTTTTCTCGTTTATGTGCAACAAATTGGCCATTTACATGTACATATCTCACAAATATTTCATTATAGTTGATGTTTTGATGATTCAGTTATTTTTTGCACTTGTATCACATGTAAAAAAAATTCTTTATAATTGTAAGTAAAATCTACTTGATTGTGGATTGTGCAAATCCTTCTTTGGTTTACATATTCTAAAAACATCACATCCATATTTAATCATTTCAGATTTTATGTTTTTTTTGTTTGTTTGTTTCAGTAGACACGTGTGATGATCAGTGGCTTTGAGTTTTTACCTTTATCATTAAGGCCTGGGCTGAAATATGGATAGAGTTTCTCAGTGAAAGTCTGACCAGTGAAAGAGTAGATATGAGATCTGGAGCCCACGTCATAAAAAGAGACCAGACCCTCCTCATAATCCACAAACACTCCCACCTTCTCAGGTTTCACTCTCAGAGATAAAGAGACAGATGGATCATCACGAGCTGAATATTGATTCTCATTCCTCAGCCACACAGTCCAGTATCCATTATCAGGAGTCAGTATGATCTCCCCCTTCCTGTTAATGGATTCTCTGGCCACTCCTAAACTCCACCCAGTCTTTCCCTTCACCTGCACCTCATAGTAAAATCTCCCTGAACTGAATCCCTGCTTTGCCAGAACACAAACAGTGTAATCAAATCTCTTCGGGTTTTTTGGGACATTCCGCTCAATGTGTCCATGACTGACTTGTTTTCCATCATCAGACAGGATGAGATATGGATTCACAGTATCAGGATCCAGATTCACATCCACTGAGAGAGATCAGACATTATCAATCAACTTCAGAACAAACATTTTCATAAGTACAGTAAATACAGATTATAACAAAGTATTGTCAGTGTATTGAAGAAAATGATGTCAATCTCACTGTACCTGCAAACTTCTGCACAAACTTCAACCCTGTGAACACAGATGACAATATGATGATGAATTATTATAGGAATAATTTCAGGGAGTTTCTCTTTACTGGCAGCATCAGTAAAACACAATGCAGAATGTGTTTAACACATAAAATCACTTACAATTTAAATGTATGGGATGATCCTAATAGAGGATTTAAAAGCAGAAATGTCAAGGTTTTATTTTTATTAAAGCTGTAATAATTATTCAGTGTAAAAAAATGCATTATTTTTGCTGTTGAGTGCCTAAATTGTCCTTGTGAGGAGGGAAAATTTTTTAGACAGTTTATTTAGTAGTCAGATTCTGGTTGTGTGTCAGTGACATGATCCTGTGATAGAGTTTGTACAGGGATAGTTACGTCATGTGACTTACATGTCACTAAAGTTACCATAATACTTCTATAACTGGTTATGACGTGAGTTGAAGATAAAACTTTAAGTGATTTTATAAGTATAAGTAATTTTTTTTGAAAAATGTATTTTCTCAGTAACTGACAACTTTGATATTCACATACCAGTTTGACTGATTTTTTCATTTAGTGTCTCATGAGTTTTCCTCAGTTCAGTCAGAGCTCTTTTCAGCACATACACATCAGAGACACTACTGATCTCAGTCCAGTTCTTGGTGTGTGAAAGGCTGTTCAGGGATGAGCACTTCTACAGCCGGAGAGAAAGAAGACAATTGCATATATATATACATTATACCAATGTAATATATTTTTGTTCAATAATATTTTTTTTTTATTTTGAGGGTATTTTATGATACTATGCAATGTTTTTTCATTTTTATTAGCTATTGTCCCCATTAAAATAATACACTGTTTTTCTAATATATTTTTCAATAATTTTTCAATTAAAGCAGATTCAATGTTAAAATAGAGATGAGGCATTTAAAATCCATGTTTTGAAGGTATATTAGTACAATCTGGTGGGGGTAAAAAAAAGAAAATCTTTTGTAATGCCATGGTGTAACCACTAGTGGCTTATAAATTATCTAGTGTTTTTAGAAATAAATACTTATTTTTATTAAGTTTTGGATTTGAATTTATACTTGGACATACTCAAGACTACTTTTTGTCATTTTTTTTTCTTAATGTTGATTTCAAGTGTCAGTTTTTGCATTACATTTACTACAGTCAAACCTGAACACTGAGAAGGACATTTTGTTACACATAACATCAAAATTCAATAAAAATGTAACAAAAATAAACAGGTATGCTTTATCAAAGCTTAATGAATCTGGGTCTGATCTGATTTCAACGTCTTATTTGAGTCTTTTGGCTCAATTTTACCATATTGATACAGCCACACCGGTTCATTTGTGTGTGTGTAATAATCCAATTAAATTTTATTTCTCACATTTGCAAAAACTTGCTCTGTGTTATAGTTATGCTAGTTCATATGATGTGGTTTTTTTGCACATTTTAGAGTGTCACCCCTTCATTGCTGCACAGTGGCTGATTTGTAGTTTTTACCACCAAAAGTTTTATGTTTTCAACATTTTAGGTATATGAATCAATGCATATTTAAACATAAAATATTATTTGCAAACAGTTACACTTGATTTTACAAAAAAAAAAAAAATGTTACTGTTATTTCTTCTTTCCACTAAATCCATTTAAATCCTTCATTTAATTATTTTAACTTCCACCTGAACTGCTGAGACAATCTCTTTGAAGACCATCTGCTCAAGAAGCAGCTGAAGACACACCAAACCACAAACACCAAACCTCCCTATGCTCCTAAACCAATGCACTGACACACACTCATTCAGACTCACGGTGTATTGTTTAGGAAAGATGATCAACACTGCTACCAACAGGACACCCAGACCAATAATCATCCCGTTTGAAATATGGACGGTTCGAGATGATGTAAGGAAACTGTCATTGGAGGTGATAGGCTGCAAAAAGAGGAAGATTCAGTTCAAGGAACACTTCTTGAAGAAAGAAAGTTGTGGCCCAAAGTCCAAGAAGCCAGAAAACATGTTCTGAAGGAAGACTATTCACTCAGTAATGGACTCAGACACTTTGTTAAAGAATAGGTTTAGGTTTGTGTATCAGACGGAAATAATCTGATAAAACTGTTTAATAAAAGGAAATAAAAAAAAATCTCTCTTCATCTATTTGCCTCAAGTCACTTGAAATGTGGGATTTTTAAATATTATGATGTTAAACGTAACAACTGGCTCAAAATTTGAACAAGAGGCAAAAATTTATTTAGAAAATTAAATTATTATTAATTTTAATTTTATTTTTTCCACTCACTTTTCTCGGCTTTACTGAGTGTTTGATCTCTTGAATCTTCTTCATTCTCTTCTGGATCATCTGCTGCTCGTCTGTCTGAGTCTGAACCAGATGATGAAACATACAGAGAAAAACACATTTCCATCTTCTGACAAAAAAAAACAAACAAAAATGAAACACTTCAGTAATGGGAACACATTCACTATTAACTACAACTTTTGCCTCAATGAACTCTTAATTTACTGCTTATTAATAGTTAGTAAGGTAGTTTTTGTTGCGTTTAAGTTCAGGTATTGGGTAGGATTAAGGGATGTAGAATATGGTCATGTAGAATAAGGCATTAATATGTGCTTTATAAGTACTAATAAACAGCCAATATACTAGTAATATGCAGCTAATATATAAAGCAACTAATTAAAAGTCAGAATTGAACCCTAAAATAGTGTTAGCAAAAATTCTTATTTGAATAATGAATGAAAGACCGCATGAATTCAAAACTTTAGTCTCCTGGCTTTTAGTCCATGTCTGTCAGCTTTCAAGGTAACATATTGCATTCTCAAAAATTTACAAAATTAATTTTTAGCTGATTTATGTAAAAAAAAAGTGACAAGTGACATACACTATATTGCCAAAAGTTTTGGGACGCCTGCCTTTACAAGCAAATGAACTTTAATGACATTCCATTCTTAATCCGTAGGGTTTAATATGGAGTTGGCCCACCCTTTGCAGCTATAACAGCTTCAACTCTTCTGGGAAGGCTTTCCACAAGGTTTAAGAGTGTGTTTATGGGAGTTTTTGACCATTCTTCTAGAAGAGCATTTGTGAGGTCAGGCAGTGATGTTGGCGAGAAGGCCTGGCTCACAGTCTCCGCTCTAATTCATCCCAAAGGTGTTCTGTCGGGTTGAGGTCAGGACTCTGTGCAGGCCAGTCAAGTTCCTCCACACCAAACTCACTCATCCATGTCTTTATGGACCTTGCTTTGTGCACTGGTGCGCAGTCATGTTGGAACAGGAAGGGGCCATCCCCAAACTATTCCCACAAAGTTGGAGCATGAAATTGTCCAAAATGTCTTGGTATGCTGAAGCATTAAGAGTTCCTTTCAATGGCACTAAGGGTTCAAGTCCAACCTCTGAAAAACAACCCCACACCATAATCCCCCTCCACCAAACTTTACACTTGGCACAATGCAGTCAGGCAAGTACCGTTCTCCTGGAAACCGCCAAACCCAGACTCGTCCATCGGATTGCCAGACAGAGAAGCGTGATTGGTCACTCCAGAGAACACGTCTCCTGCTCTAGAGTCCAGTGACGGCATGCTTTACATCTCTGCATCTGATACAGTGCATTGTACTTGGTGATGTAAGGCTTGGATGCAGCTGCTCGGCCATGGAAACTCATTCCATGAAACTCTCTACTCACTGTTCTTGAGCTAATCTGAAGGCCACATGAAGTTTGGAGGTCTGTAGCTATTGACTCTACTGAAAGTTGGCGACTTCTGCGCACTGTGTGCCTCAGCATGCGCTGACCCCGCTCTGTGATTTTACATTTACATTATATTTACATTTAGTCATTTAGAAGACGCTTTTCTCCAAAGCGACTTACAAAAGAGAGTAGTAGAAGCAATCAAATCAAAATGATTACAACAGTATGTAGGTGCTATGTGAAGTCACAGTTTTGTCAGTAAAGTGCTCGTAGCAAGGATTTTTTTTCTTTTTTTAATAAATACACAGATGGAAAAAGAATAGAAATGATAAAAAAAGATTAAGATAGATAAAAAAGTAAGTGCTACTATTACTGGGTCAAGTGCTGACAAAAAAGATACGTCTTTAGCATTTTTTAAAAAATGGCTAAAGATTCAGCTGCTCGGATAGAGCGTGGTAGGTCATTCCACCAGCCAGGAACAGACCCAGAGAAGGTCTGTGAGAGTGATTTTGTGCCCCTTTGTGATGGCACCACAAGGCGCCGTTCACTTGCAGAATGCAAGTTTCTGGAGGGCGCATAAGTCTGAAGTAGTGAGTTAAGATATAGCGGTGCAGAGCCAGTGGTTGAAATGGATGTGAGCAGCTACTGGCAGCCAATGCAGACTGATGAAGAGAGGAGTGACATGCGCTCTCTTTGGTTGGAAGGCCAGCCAAGAGAGCATTAAAATAGTCCAGTCTGGATAGAAGAAGAGCTTCGACAAGAATTTGTGTGGAATGCTCCGATAGGAAGGGTCTAATCTTCTTGATGTTGTACAAGGCAAATCTGCAGGACCGGGCCATTGTAGCAACATGATCTGTGAAGCTTGAACAATCATCCATCACCACTCCAAGGTCCCTGGCTGTCCTGGAAGGAGTAATGGTTGACGACCCAAGTTGAATTGAAAGGTTATGATGACGTTTTGGGTTGGCACCAGCCATAAGCACTTCCGTTTTTGCAAGATTGTTTTGAAGGTGGTGGTTCTTCATCCAGGCAGAAATGGCTGTCAGGCAGGCTGCGATGCGACCAGCAACCGTCGGATCATCTGGTTGGAATGAGAGGTAGAGTTGTGTGTCATCAGCATAACAGTGATAGGAGAAACCATGTTCCTCAATGACAGATCCTAGTGATGACATGTAGATGGAGAAGAGAAGAGGTCCAAGCACAGAGCCCTGAGGTACCCCAGTAGCAAGATGATGTGACTTGGACACCTCACCTCTCCAAGATACCCTGAAGGACCTACATGAGATACCTTTACATGGCCTACCACTTCGTGGCTGAGTTGATGTTGTTCCCAGTTGCTTTCACTTTGTTATGATACCACTAACAGTTGACTGTGGAATATTTAGTAGTGAGGAAATTTCACGAATGGACACGAATGGCAACCTATCATGTTATCACGCTTGAATTCACTGAGCTCCTGAGAGCGACCCATTCTTTCACAAATGTTTTTAGAAGCAGTCTGCATGCCTAGGTGCTTGATTTCATTCACCTGTGGCCATGGAAGTGATTGGAACACCTGAATTCAGTTATTTGGAGGGGTGTCCCAATACTTTTGGCAATATAGTGTATTTCAGTATGACCTGCATCAACATCAACACACAGAAAACTGCATTTCATTGGGTGTTTAAAGTGTTTTGTCTGTAACTCTTTACCTTCTCCTCTTGACTCTCCTCCTCTATAGGAACAGTGTTGTGAGTCCTGTGTTCTCCTTCAGTGCAGAACAGACAAACACACGTCTGATCATCTCTGCAGAACATCTCCAGAGGTCTCTCATGTTTCTGGCATATATAATCCTCCAGATTTTCCACAGCGTTGATCAGTGTGTGTTTCTTTAGACGTGGGACTCTGAGATGAAGCTCCAGATGATCATCACAGTAAGAGCTTTGACACATCAGGCAGGACTTCACAGCTTTCTGCTTTCTTTCATCACAGATGTCACAGAACACCTCAGATTCTCCTAGATCGAGCTTCTCCTTAAAGTGTTGCACAACCTCTCTGAGTGTTGTATTAATCTTGAGATCAGGTCTTCTGCTGAATGTTTCTTTACAGAATGGACAGAAGCAGGTCTGTGTGTTCGTCCAGCACTTGCTCAGGCAGGTTCTGCAGAAGTTGTGTCCACATGGAGTGGTGACTGGATCAGTGAACACGTCCAGACAGATGGAGCACTGGAGCTCCTCATTTAGTGGACCACTGGAAGATGCCATGACTGAAAAGAAAATGATAATATATCATGGGTAAAAGTTTAGTTGGTTAGCACAGTCTACAGATGCCGTAGACACCATTTATATGGCCAAAAAAGTATAATTCTGTAATTCACAAGTTGCCATGTATACTGACAAAATATTTCTTTCCATGCAACATATAAATTATATTATAGACGCTGTGTTCATGAACAATTATGACAATGGGTTGGTTGTGTATTTCTAGGTTTCATGCACAAGCCAAGCAACTTCCATTGAGGTGAATGGAAATGCAACAGATAGCTTTTTATCAGGTATTGTAGACTTTCTTATCTTTTGATAAGGAATAAATTGAAAGTCTAAATGAGACTGTAAGAAGCACAAAGTACAAGGTTTTTCCCTAGTTGTACTCTAAAATTTAGGCTACATGAGCAGTGCAAATTCCTCAAAATATTCTTAATAATACTTAAAAATACTTAGTATTAAAAATACTATAGTATAGTAAGTAAGTACTATAATTCGTCTGTTATTCCAGGTCTTTAACTGCTAGGCTACACCACAACTCGTATCATTCTTTCTTAGTCTGGGTACCTTGAAATTGATAAGTAAATGTTTCATGTCAGTCAAACAAACACTGATAGTGGATAACATGCAATCTTTATGGTGACACATTCGGTTGCACTTTATTTTACAGTACGTGCACTTTCAATGTACTTACAGTGTACTTACCAAGAAACTACTGTATAATATAAGTTAACTACATGGGTTAGGATTAGGTTTAGGGGTCGGTTCAGGACTAGTACTTAGTTATTACCCTGTTATTGTGATTACTACAATAAGTATGTGAAGCAGGACTGTAAAATAAAGTGCTACGACATATTCCAGTGTATTCATAAAATCTATTTATAACAATGTAAATATGAACAGTTGTTTATGTCAAAGTAATTGATTATCATCTCTCTTGTGCATAAAATGTCTCTACGAGCTACAGTGAAGAACAACAGCATTTAATACCATTATAAAAGAATCTTTCTATATGAAAGACAACACAGCAAAGTACTTATTTTTCAGATAAATAACCCAATAAATAAAGGTCCTCTAAACATCATGCAATTTTCATTTTATGAAGTAGTTTTCACTGGACTTTGTTCATTCTGTCTAGTGGTCAAGTTTTTCCTGTTTCTGGAGTCTGACATGATATTATACATCAAATCCACTTTTAATAACATGAAATGCTTTTGATAATACTGCATCATGGTATTTAACTACTAAACTCTTACATTTCTTTCACTTACCTGTGAGTGAATATCAGATGTAATCCCTAGTTTCAGAGTGTTTGAATAAAAAGGCTGTTGTCTGAAGAAGCTTTCAGTTAATCAGTGATAGTTCACCTTCACTAAAGTCTTTCACTTGCCTGCTGTGATGTCATACAGTAGATCCGCCCATATTTCTTGAAATAGTGTAAACAGTGTTAGGGTAGATATAGTACTCTTTCATGTAATGTGAGTATGTGAGTATTGATTTTGTTTCATTTTTCATGTCTGAACAATGTATGGCTCACTTTAGCACACTTTTGGGATCAGTTATGTGAGCACAGGGCCTTGGTCCTCGGGCACCTCAGCCGTCTGGGGCTTCGGGTCAACTGGGAAAAGAGCAAGCTCTCCCCCATGCAGAGCATCTCTTTTCTCGGAATGGAGTAGGTCTCGGTCATTATGACATCATATCTCCCCAAGGAAGACAGTGGTTCCACTGAAACAATTTCAGAGGCTCTTGGGCATATCGCATCATTTTCAATTCATTTAACCATGAACTATTAACAAAAAGTGATCAAAGTGTTTTCTGCTGCAGTATTGATAGTAAAGTGTTACCTGTGTCTTTGAGTGAAGTTCATTATCTCTGACAGACTGTCTTATGTTTGTGTGTTGATGAATTCAGGGAACGTTTGGCACTCATTGAAACCATGTGCTTGTCATTTCATTTACAGATGATGACATCGCAGAACAGAATCGAAACCATCGAGTCAATGCAACATTCTGAGTCTTTTAGACCTCTATTTTAGCACTGTGCCGAATTCCATTTACACTTTCTTGCCTTGTTGTACACCCTGCTTATTCTGTATGTGTGGAGCCTTCATTTTGCAGATTTACCCACTTTTCAACTTTTCACATTATTAGCATTATTTTAAAAGCATACCAGAGTATTTATACCAACAGGTACCAAACATGTTTTCAAAATGAAAGGGTTATTTTAACCAAAAAATACAAATTAAGATATTTTTGATGAAATCCGAGAGCTTTCTGACCCCCAATAGCCAGTTATTTAATTACCACTTTCAGAGACAGACACTGGAGAGAAGAGATTGTTGAATTAAGTCATAATTTTTGTGCACAAAAAGTATTCTCGTCGCTTCATAACATTAAGGTTGAATCACTGTAATCACATTGACTATTTTAAATTATGTCTTAAATACCTTTCTGGGCTTTGTTGCATTGCTGGCTATTGGGGTCAGAAAGCTCTCGGATTTCATCAAAAATATCTTAATTTGTGTTCTGAAGATGAATGAAGGTCTTACGGGTGTGGAGTGACATGAGAGTAATTAATGACAGAACTTTCATTTTTGGGTGAACTAACCCTTTCTATTGCAATTTTCATGCCAAAAAAATGTCTTATTCATTCTCACAATTTTACGTCAGTTGGAATCAAAATGAGGTCTGTTTATATATTTTATTTATGCATCAAACTATATGTATACACATTATAGTTGGCCAAAACATTAGAATGTCTCATTATACAGAATGAAACATTTTGATTCAGGTTAATCTAAAAAAACAATCCTACAGCTACAACTATTCCTTTGACATTTAATATTGCTTTCTAACATACAAACAGGTTTTTACTGTTTCAAAGGGGTCATGAACTGTGTTGTTTTATTGTTTTATAATGTTTCCTGGGGTGCACATATAATGTTAATATGACATTTACATCAAAAATGGTCATAATTTAGAAATAAAAGGCACTTTTCCTACCCTGATTTTATCCCTCTGATTTGAACGCTCTGTTTTAAGGGGCGTGTCTTTGTGAGACTTCAGTGTAAACGCCCACTGCTGTGATTGGCTGACATCTTTCCATTTGAAATAGCTAAGAAGTACTCTCTCAAAACTTTTATCACATTTTCACTATTACAGCTCTCAAAGTTAACTAATCATGTAAAGTTTTGATTATATTTAGATCTATATCATTTTATATATTGTGGCATGAAAGGTTGCAGTGATGAATATTGTGGTCGATCACAGACATGTTGTTGAGCTCATGAAAGCAGTGATCTCGTCATTGCAACTCAATTTCTGCACACTAACTAATGCTTTTATCATAACTAACAGTGTATACGCAATATAACTAAGAGATTTGTTGCATAAAACTGGAGTTTTGTGCGTCAGTCACTGATAAACTCACGATGTTTGATTGACAGCTCCAGCGATTGCAAAGGGAGCGTTCTTTGATCGCTTTCTATATATAATTTAATCACCGTTTAAATAAGATTATTTTCATCCTACTAAGCGAAATGAGAAGTTAACAGTTGGTTTGATTTACTGACTCACAGACAAAGATCATCTGACTGTACATGAATCATTAATATCAGATCAGGCATTAGAATGAACACAGTTACTGACATGTTGTTGCATTACTGTCGAGTCCATATCGTAAAAGTCTGAAATGCGATTGATTTACCAAAGAATCCACAGTGAAATGTACCGAATACAAATAAATAAAGCTCAACTGAGACATTCACATTGTTGAAAATAAATAACCATATTCTTAGCATTAGGATCCTTTGAAAGGTAATGTTATTTTAGTCCTGTATCGCTGTTCTCTCCTCCTCATCTCACTAACACACCAGTGGGCGGGGCTAATGTTGCAATGATGAAGTAGGCGTTGATTTCTTCTGCAGAGGCGGAGTTTCATCTATCAATAGACACATTCCAGGATCAGTCATTCACTGGGTCTGGTGTTAATAAATTTTATTGGACTAACTAGGAAGTTTTCAGTTCTGAAACTTACAGGATATTCTTATAGTACAATGACCTCTTATATGTCAAAAGCTCAAGGAAAAGTTAATTTCTCAATTCATGACCCCTTTAAAAGACATGTATATACAAGTGTATACCAACTGGAAAATAAATTTGGATAAACGTTAAAAAACATTGTCAAACACATTAGCCTCTTGTCTTTTTTTTAACTCTTGTTAAATTTGGCTAAATTCTTTATTTAGTTGAAGAACATTACTATATCATCATTTTAAAGAGGCATATAAGAAGTTCATCAAACAAACTACCCCAGTTATCTCTTGCTAGTTAAACGAGACCAAATCCACTATTTACAGATTGTAGGCACATTACCATATCCATTTTGAATGCGGCATAGCTCTGATAGTGACAGGGAAGGCTCAAGCTTTTGAAACACGTGTGTGCAACAGGGTATCTGGCAGTCACCACTTCCAAAACCAGGTCTTCTTCTGGCACCTCCCATCCCACCCAGAACTTCATTAGGTCACTCAGCATGTTTGGTGATGCTATGAAAGAGTAATTAGAGAAATCATACATTTAATTATAAAAATGTATTCTAGATGCTTTATGTAAATGGTATTAAACCACACAGATATTTTTAACTAAATTTGCAACGCACATAGCATAAATAAAACCATACCTTCTTCGATAAACCTTCGCATGTAGCTTGTGATGACGCACTTTGTCTCAACAGAAATAGAGTCATTGTCCTTTGGCCATTCAATTTTTTGAAGGACTGTCTATAAAGGTTTGAATAAGAATGTTAAAACATTTCCTGAACTTTATTTTATTTTATTTTTCAAATGCAAGTATACTTACCTGTGATGTAATGTTCATAACAGAATCCCTTGGGAAAACTATGCATTGCATGTCATGTCTCTGGGATAGAAGTGGCCAGATACCAGTTTCTTTGATACCTTTTCTCAAATCCTTAATCTGGCTTTTAACACGTCCAATTACCTGAAAGCAAAATGTACAAAAACAAAGTTTAATTTTGAACAGCATAAAAAAAGGTTAAATAATTCATATTTTTAGAAACAGTGAGCTGAGGCAACAATATTCATTTAGTAGATGTCATGATCATTACTGGGAGTGCCCTTGTCTGCCACTAGAGGGCACTCCAACCCGGACTGTGTCTCACCCCACTTGTGAACTTCATTACCCATAATGCACTTCCCAGACTCATTATCCCATGTCATTGCACCCAGCTGTTTTGTGTTTCCTCATCTGTGTTGTCTATTTATACCCTGTTTGTTTCTGCTTTTGTCATGGAGGTTTCAGTTCAGATTACCAGTTTCTTTGTGTGTTTTCTTGTTCTCTGTTTTGACTGCTTTATTGGATTTTGACCCTTGCTTGTTTCTGGACTACGATTTTGGATTTCCCATTAAATTAACCCTGCACTTGGATCTGTCTGTTCGTCTCTGTGATTTGCCGTGACAGTAGATTGATATATTAAATTCAAGGTAAATAGAGCTGAATTTTTTTTTTTTTTTTAACGACTCTTGTCACAGTATCATTATAAAACAAAATAGCAAGACTTACTGCATGTGACAACAGCTGTTGAAACAGCCAGTCACAATTAGTGGAAGACGGAACAGGGAGATCCCAGAAAAGGCAAAGTTCAGACAATCTAGTCCTTTCTTCTTCAGTGAGTTTTGTTTTCTTGAGCTACAAGAATATCAAATACTTTCAAATCATTAAAAAAATGATTCGTTGACATGTTTATACAAAAAGAAAAAAAATCTCTTACAATACATTGCAAGTACTTACCAAACGAATGGTTTCCCGGTGGTCTAAGTCGGGGCAATCCTGCAGTGTCAGAGCTGAAGCCGCACTGTCAGCACTTCCTCCAGTTAGAAGTATTACCACCGGTAAGCTCAGTCCAGAAAGACAAGGACCTCCATGTATAAAAGAATGACCTATCATTCGACCAGCCATCTTGGAATAGGTTGCTGTCACGTAGTACAACAGATGCAGATGGGACACGGTGGTTTTTTTCTCCCTCAAAAAGTGGTTGTGGCAGCAGAACCTTCAGAAAAACATGAACCTTAGCTTATTCAGTTACAGTCAAAGCGCCAACCTGTTGGCAGCAGGAAGTGTGGCACTTTGAAATGACTTTGCCATAATTCTCCTGTATTTATGTATTTACTCGCTAACATGCATGTCGACCACTATTCACTGTTTTCCTAAGGCCACCGGGTGCGAGGGCCCTTTCATCGCTGCTTGCAGCTTTACTTCTAATTGTAAATACTGATTAAAAATAAGACATTTCTCAGGCAGTAAATGTGGATCTTTCAGATGAATTTGAGTAGTGCTAGTCTGGTCTTGGTCTTGATTCGGTATCGACTTGCCTTGGTCTTGATCTTGTCATGGTCTCAACCCCCCAAAGGGTCTCGACACACAATGGTTTTGGTCTCGACTTGGTCTCGGTTTAGGTGATCTTGACTACAACACTACCAGGAGCTTCAGTTAATGTTTGCAACCATCAGGATGAGAAGAAAAAGTGATCTTCAATGATCAATCGTCCAAAATTGTTGGTAGCAGATTGATTGGTTTGAGTCCATCTGTAACAGGTGACCTCCTGGCAAATCAGTGTGTAGGGAGGGGGGGATGTTGATTTAACACATTAATTTAATTAGTTATTTATGGATCAATAACACGATCAAAAATGATTTAACGCACCCGCTTCACTCCACACCTACAGCTTACATTTCATACAGTTCATTGGTGACGAAACATGAAGCGGGACAACAACTTGCGCATGTTGTAGCTACTTTCACGATCATATTTTATAATAACTATGTGTTTGTGAAATAGAATTGCAACTGATTACATACCCAAATTTAAAGAGAAGCCAGTCTTCAGTTTTTGCATAATCATTGAAAAGATATGACGGTTGACTCCTGTGCCAACAGCTTCATCTCCTAAAAAGAAATACTAAATAGCAATCTCAAGTACATTTCACAAATTGTACAAACAATGGTTGCTTCAAATAATGTTAGCGCGTAATACCTATCAAACTACATCTCAATGGAGCTGACCAGTTAGTACTGTTCTTTTTATAAAATGAAATCAGCGTTCTGTCCTGCTCGTCCACAGTATCAAATTGGTTGATCATTAGTGACATAGATGGACAGAATCCTATTTTCGGAAAGCAATTCCGCACGGAACATTTGAGATGCTTTCAGAGGGTCAGTTTCATATTTCCATGCTGAAAAAGAAATTCACAAGTTACACTTTTCACAAATATAGTTGTACAAAAAATCTAGGGCTAAAAACAATGCCACAGTACAGAAAAAGTTTACAATTTTTACACATAGATGCACTTGTTTCATAGCAGTACAACAGCACTAACCAAGCAGAAAGTGTGGTGCACAACCTGCTGATAGTGATGTGTATGATTGTGCCATTGAGGGTCCTGGTAAGTTCATGTCTTGTAGAAGTGCTTGGAGAATCACTGTCACTGAAACTCCTTTCCCTAAAATATGCACGGCACATTAAACTTTATCCAACCACACAGTAAAATCCACAGAGTTAAATCAACATATGGTCCCTCTCTAAATAGTGTTAAAGTAACACTGAAGCAGAGTTAAAGTTAATGAGATAATTAAGCAATTAATAAGGCTGTGACTGAAGTCAGTTGTACTTCTTGTGTTTCTCTTTTCTTCAGTGATTCTGCTTGTTAACAGCAGGTGTTCATCACTAATGCACAATAATCACTTAATTAATTGTTTAATTATCTCATTAACTTTAACTCTGCTTCAATGTTATTTTAACACTATTTAGAGAGGGACCATATGTACTCTGAGCAGAGCTGATTTAACTCTGGAGATTTTGCTGTGCAGTGTAGAAATTCTTGCACATTAAATGAAAAAAAAGAGACATCCATTTTAAACAGACAAAATAAAGTCTTTATAGCTAAAGATTTATAGCTAAAGATGTCTTTTATGGAATGAATTAAAAGATTTGTCCACCCAAGAATCAATTCACCTCCATTCTATCTCAAATGTTGACTTTTGGTGTTCATGTTTGTCTACTTTAAGGTATTTATTTTACAGGCACACTATGTCGTTTTTCGCCACTAGAGGTCCGCCTAGTCAAAACAAGGGTGTAGCTTGATGATGCCGAAATTGATTCATTGGATATGTCGTCTTCACCTCAACGCTGGTGGAAAAGAATCCAACGGGACTCGGGCAAAAATCATGTTCATGAATGAGATTATCAACGTCACTGTCACATGAGGCAGAGCAGGGTGAGTGCTGTGCAAGCTGAATGAGGCTTCTGGTGCAATTGCTAATGAGAGACAAGCGCTACATACACCTCTAGACCAGCAGAACTTTTATTCCACAGTCGCCGCTTCTGCTTCTTCTGGTCAAGCATATGTGTAAATATCGTTCACAAATCTGTCTAAATCTGTGTTAGTGAGCACTTCTCCAGAAGCCATTGAATGTGAGCATTTGCCCATTCAAGTCGGTTGCGTCGACGAACTGCAGTCAGGTCGAGACCCCGATGAGGACGACGAGCATGCAGATGAGCTTCCCTGAGAAGGTTTCTGACAGTTTGTGCAGAAATTCTTTGGTTATGCAAACCGATTGTTGCAGCAGCTGTCCGGGTGGCTGGTCTCAGACGATCTTGGAGGTGAAGATGCTGGATGTGAAGGTCCTGGGCTGGTGTGGTTACACGTGGTCTGCGGTTGTGAGGCCGGTTGGATGTACTGCCAAATTCTCTGAAACGCCTTTGGAGACGGCTTATGGTAGAGAAATGAACATTCAATTCACGGGCAACAGCTCTGGTGGACACTCCTGCAGTCAGCATGCCATTGCACGCTCCCTCAAAACTTGCAACATCTGTGGGATTGTGGTGTGTGATAAAACTGCACATTTTAGAGTGGCCTTCTATTGTGTCCAGCCTAAGGCACACCTGTGCAATAATCAAGCTGTGTAATCAGCATCATGATATGCCACACCTGTGAGGTGGATGGATTATCTCGGCAAAGGAGAAGTGCTCACTAACACAGATTTAGACAGATTTGTGAACAATATTTGAGAGAAATAGGCTTTTTGTGTACATAGAAAAAGTTCAGCTCATGAAAAATGGGGGCAAAAACAAAAATGTTGCATTTATAATTTTGTTCAGTGTAATTCAACATCTTTAACAAACAATGTCTTTAACAACATAGATCACTCACCTTTTATTTAAAACATTTTGATTACAGATATGTCTCTTCAGAAGACTTTGAGTGACTGGACTAATGAGGAATAATAGTTTGCTTTATAAATGTGACTGCTAAACTTTCAGATTGTTGGTTCCTGTCTTCCTTCCTCCCTGTGAATAAATAATAAATATCTTTAATTTGACTAAGATGAACAAAAGTCCCCAACAGCTGAGATGGAATGGAGGTCAGTAGGTTATGAGAGAAATATCAACTTTGGGTGGACTAATTCTTTAAGGTATTCTATGTATTGTAGCATAACTTTACCCTTCACCACACATGCTTGCATGATATGGCAAGACATCGGCTGGGAAAGAAATCTGGCAAATGGGACAAATCTGTAAAGATAAATGTACGAAAACCTTTTAAGTTTCTCATTTGTTTCTGGCACAAGTAAAGAAAAGTGCTAGCTTAATAAACATTTCTTTCAATATAGATTTGTTGAACACTGTATTTGCTATCTTAGACAGAAAATGATGCTGAAGGCATTAAAAGTTGCATATCAGTCTCATCGAATTTCAGAATAGCCTCAGCAGTTTTGCTGAACAAAATACATTTCCGCATTTGTCAGAAAATGAATTTTGATCAAATACCTCAGATGGTTCTTCTAATTCTGTGTAAATTGGGCTTGGCTGGTCAGTGGCTCCACTAACAATTTCATCATCAAGTTCCTCATGCAAAATCATATCATTTACAGATTCCTATCAAATTAATGGAAATAGATTTGAACTGGAACCATTAAGAAAGCATTATAGATCTAAACATTTCTTTCAATATAAATTTGTTGAACACTATGTATTTGCTACCTTAGACAGAAAATTATGCTGAAGGCATTAAAAGTTGCATATCAGTCTCATCGAATTTCAGAATAGCCTCACAGAGTAGTTACCTGAGTGCATATTTTGCTGAACAAAATACATTTACGCATTTGTTAGAGAATGAATTTTGATCAAATACCTCAGATGGTTCTTCTAATTCTTTGTAAAGTGGGCTTGGCTGGTCAGTGGCTCCACTAACAATTTCATCATCATGTTCCTCATGCAAAATCACATCATTTACAGATTCCTATCAAATTAATGGAAATAGATTTGAACTGGAACCATTAAGAAAGCATTATAGATCTAACAAATAAAAAAGGCAAAAACAATGCAAGTACAGAACCTACAGTTTCAGTTGTGTTGCACTCTTCAATATGCAAGGGCAACAATGGCAGTGGTATTTTCTTGCCACATTTCATACAGTTTGACAGTGGCATCTTTGCAAACTCCACAGCATCATAGGGAAGTGGTTCAATGGAAAGCTGCTCTTGTAGTGGAACTACAAAGAGCATGTTCTTCCCATTTTTCGACACTGACTTCAGGAGCCGAGTTGAGTATCCATCAGAGTCAGTGGGAATTAAAGTTAGCTTACGCCGCCCACTATTTCCTGACAATAAAATCAGAGGACAATCAAGAAAGCACTGAATTACTTTTTTACCTACAGCACCAGTAATATCCATAATTAGCAATGCAACCATTTATATTGGACATGCAAATTATAAATACCTGTAGATTTGTAAAACATCCAGCCCCCCTGAAGAGTTTTTAATTTAGGAAATTCTTCCTCAAGCAGTGTGACAATCTTAAGCAAGCATACAACACCACATTCACCATTAAAGTCAAGGGGGGGAAAACATCATTAATTCACATTTACTTGTGTTATGTTTATGTTTGCAAATACCTCACTGTGTTTAAAATTGTCTGGAAAACTTAACAGCCTTTTCCCAAGCCCAGCATGTAAAAGTTCTAGGTCTTCATCTTTTTTTGGAGTAAACAGGGTTTGTTTGGAGAGAACATCTATTTGAAAATCTGTCTTTTTCACATTGACAGGTTTGGCCAAAGGGAAAGGTTTTTTGCCCCTAGGCTGGTCACTTTCAGTCCTAAACATACTTGAGAATTGCCTACAGTCAGAGTGACAAAAATACAAATTTATAAACAGTGTTTCATCAGAAGGTTAGAAAGAGACAAGAAGAGTAATGTTTCTCAGATGTTTTGAAGGGGACCTATTATGCCCCATTTTACAAGATGTAAAATTAGTCTCTGATGTCCCCAGAGTGTGTATGTGAAGTTTTTAAAGTCTCAAAATACCTCACAGATAATTTTTTTATATCATGTTAAAATGGCCACTTTTTGTGGTTGACCAAAAACATGCCATTTCAGTGCGGCCCCTTTAAATGCAAATGAGCTGCTGCTCTTGGCCTAAGAGGGCGGAGCTTTAAGAGCTGATTCTCCCCTGTCAGGAGTCAGTCACGACGCACTATAATGTCAGAAATTTTATTTTAATTACGGTTATATTTTTATCCACTATATTACTACAAGCTTGTTGTACCTTCTGAATGATGGCCAAAACTTTACAGATGATTTTTATGACGTTTATTGTACTTCACACAAAAGATGAAGTGTCCATTTTTAGTCTGGAAAATTTCTGTAAGAGCTTTATAAAACACTGCAAGTGTGCATTAAAATATTACCTATAAACTCTCTCTCTCCCTTGCATTATCATCAACATACACAGCGAAGAACACAGAAACACTCGTTACAACTGCTTAATAAACTTGTAAACTTTATATTCATAAATCAACTCCGATGAACTGTAACAAAGTGCTCTCACCTTCATTACTGCTGTATCCAGTATCACTCTGGAGACTGTATGTTTTGTATTGTCCCTTTGTATTGACATTCGTTCTCAAAGCAGTCCGGTGTGAAATGATTCGCGCAGACATAAACGAATTCCATCCAGCTACAGAACACCTAAAACTCTTGCGCTTGGGAGACATTCTCGTCAGTGCAGCAATGGCGGACTCTGTATAGCTCACTCCGGGCGGTTCTATGTTCAAACAGCAGTGTCTGTCAACATTTGTGGGCGGGGCCTGTGGCTAATGTGACATCACACTGCCAGGAACCTGACAACGGCTTGTTCTGAGATACTGCTTATGATTTATGCGGATTAAAAAAAAAAGGAGTGGGGGGATTTTTATCACTATAGGGTGGTTGTGTTCACACACTGCCAATACACATTTATGTCCAAATTTTGCATAATAAGTACCCTTTAAAGTGTCATTACCATCTTTTTAATTATTTTATTAATACTAAATATTTAAATTGTAAACCCATAAAATTACCTTTTCAATGCCTGCCTCACCCTATTTTCTGGTTCCGGCAGAGTGGGCAAAGGAGTATTGTCACTTGCCTCGCTCAATCGCACATTTTCTCTTGTTGAAGATGTGCCACCTGATGAAGATGCAGCCAGGCCCCTGGCTAACACCTCAATAAGAGCCCTTGCAGCTGATTCCACTTCTGATGATGATGCCTGTCAAACAAAAATTTTACTTAAAGAACCTTACATGAGTTAATGTTAAACCAACAATTTTATGTGTTATAATATACTGTATACTATTGGCTATAGTAAATCCAGGGACACACCAAGCTGACGATCGGCCATTGGAAGAATGTTTGTAACCAAGCAGATCTCACCCCCATTGACTACCATAGTAGGGAAAAATCTAAATGATAGTCAATGGGGGCCAAGATCTGCTTGAGCAGGGGTAAATGATTACAGAATTTTCATTTTTGGTGAACTATCCCTTTAATGCAGTAGGCAATTTGGTGTATTGTATTTCTTTTTCTTTATTCAGGTTTTGGTGCGTATGGTTAATTTGCGTTTGTATTTTGTTTGTGCTCTTGTTAGGAGAGCGGCTGTGTTCACAGTTGCTTCCGTAGTGTTTCTTCACTGTGTGCTGTGGTTTTTGGCGTGCACTGTGTTTCTTTTTTTTCTTTTTTTTTTTCTTTTTTTGTATTGTTTGACTGATACCTGCATCTCCATGTTTTGCTTGCCACTGGGTAGGAAACTTGTGTAAAGTCTCATAGGTAGATTCTTTGGGTGGCATAGTTAGGCATTATTTCTTAATTTATTATTTTTGCTGATTTTGGTCAATTTCACAGCTGGGCCACCCTGAATATAAAAAATATAACAGACGGCAGTACAAGGAGAACGCTGACAGGTAAGTCTCAAAAATACACACACAATTAATACTATACATACTATACACACTTAAATACTATACACACAAAGGCTATTCACAC